>NC_064639.1:54016745-54319776 GCF_023864345.2 Schistocerca serialis cubense
GAAGTGTTGAATAGGTTTGGGGAAAAGAGAAGTTTGTGGCACAACTTGACTAGAAGAAGGGATCAGTTGGTAGGACATGTTCTGAGGCACCAAGTGATCACCAATTTAGTACTGGAGGGCAGCATGGAGGGTAAAAATCGTAGAGGGAGACCAAGAGATGAATACACTAAGCAGATTCAGAAGGATGTTGGCTGCACTAGGTACTGGGAGATGAAGAGGCTTGCACAGGATAGAGTAGCATGGAGAGCTGCATCAAACCAGTCTCAGGACTGAAGACTGCAACAGCAACAACATATTTGTTTAGGGGAATTTTTGCTGTAACTTCTCTGCAATACATGAAAAATGCTCATTTACATAGTTTGCTAAGTGCTGTGGATTATTTATTACTTTATCCCCCTCCCTTAGCAGTATGTTTTTCTGCGTTTGTTTGCCTTTTTTCCTTTTTTATAACATCCCAGACTGCTTTACTTTTATTCTCTGCATTATACATTATATTGTCATTAAATGACTTTTTGCAGCAATCAGCACCTTCCTATAGATCTTCTTGTATCTATGATAGAAATTTAAGAATTCTGGATCATTGTGAATCTTTTTCATGAAACTGAGGTGTTTAAGTGTTTGGAAGGACTTCTTAATACCTGCTGTTATCCATCTGTTTTATTTTTTATTTTTATTTATTTATTTATTTATTTATTTTGAGATGTTGATACAGACATGCATATTTTTGGAGATGCGTTTTCAAAGTTCAATTTAAACAATGTGGAGTATCTGGAGAATTTCATATTCTCATTGGTTTCCTTATATACTTCATCCCAGCTTTGTTTTTCTTGTTCTTTTGAAAAATCTTTTATTTTGATTTCTGATAGATGTCATTTGTAGACTTGTAGTTTAGGGAATGATTCCATGCCTGAATTTACTGCTGTTATTTGACAGAGATGGTCTGATATCTTTTACAGCTACATCACATTTTTCCCTGCCCATATTTGTGGCCACATGGTCAATTATTGATGAAGTCATTGTGGTAACCCTTGCACTATTGACCAATTGGGGCATGCCAAAACTTTGAAGGATGTTTATGAAGGTGCTGCTGGATTCATTTACGATGTTAGTGGTGATGTAATGTCCCCACTCAGAATTATGTTGACCTTTGTACTTGAGACTTTATCTAGAACTTCTGTTAACTTATTGAAAAAAGTGTCCACACTACCACTGGGAGATCTATACACACACAAAATGATTAATTTCTTGGTGATATCAAGCCCTGTTAATTCAATAGCTGATATTTCAAAGTGTTTCTCTTCACTTACAGTACTGAGGTCATGTCTTGATTTGAACTGTGTTCCTTTTCTGATACAAAGGCATGATCCTCCGCCCCTTGAAGCAGTTCTGCAGTAACAGTTTGCCTTTTTATACAATGATAATACTATATGTTGGATTTCTGTGTCTCTACACTAGTAGACAGTAATACAAACTACTGTTCAGTTCAAGGATTGGAGCTCAACTGCTAATAGTTGTATTTTATTTTTTATTGATTGCATGTTTTGATGGAGGATTGTTAAGTCTGTGAAATGCTCCATGTTACTCTTTCAAATGGTTTGTTTTTCTTTGTGACATCTGGTATATGTGATATTTAAGGTGTTAAAATCTGTCATGTGAGTGATTGTTTCAGTATTTTTTTAAGGTGCTGGAGATATTCTTTAGGCAGGGGAACCTGTTGTCTGGATTTATCCTAAAAAAGACCTACTTTTACTACCTATGATAATAGGTATTTGACCATGTGTGGCCTGATATCCACGCCCTATACTTTCACGAATAAGCTGTACCAATCTTCCCTTCCCAATCCTGTTTAAGTGTAGGCCATCATCAGTAGACTACTGCAGCTGCAGTGAGGAGGATCCTCCCAATGCTGAAGGAACTCGTGAGTGAATCTCGTATGGCCAACACGTATTCCACATAACATATCGGCATCCTTCTGAGATGTGTGGAAAGATGAATGCCACACCTTAGGGGATCCTTTACTTGCTCCGAACTCATTTTGGGAAGTAGTAGCCTGCCATTCCAATTTCCAGAGTCCCTTCTCACCCCTTTGATATATCGTGTGCTCAATTCTGGCACATGTACCTCGATCACATTGGCCCCCTCTCAGAACAGGAAGCCTACAAATGCCTGCCGTCAATAACTGATCGAGTCACGTGCTGTGTCGAAGCCGTGCCTACGAAAGATGTCACGGCAGAATCTACCACTCGCGCTTTTGTCACTACACTTCAGCAGTCCAAAAACAATTACCAGAAATGAAGGGAGACAATTCAAATCCTTGGTTCTTGACACACAGTGCCACTCTGTGGCATTACCTTCAATTTTACCACTGCGTATTACCCACAGAGTGGGTAGTGTGTCGGCACTGCACTCTCGAGAACACGCGCGTGTGCCACAGCCGATGGCAGGCAGAGGCCTCACCACAGGTTTGCTCAACGTCCTTACCCATACAGTGAATCCCCTACATTCCCAGCAGAGTTCTTACTCCCTGTACCAACTCCTGGCCCATCAGACCTGCCAGTGTTAGTGCAGCGTGTGAAGTACCGTGTCCACAATTTGCAGGTATTCCATTCTACTACACACACTGCCCAAAAACTGTACACAAAGGATAACCAGACAGCAACTCTGTTGTGCTGTGAGATGACACAATCCAGTGAGTGTTACACCCACCTTACTCCGGACCATTTCTGCTCACCGAGTGTGGCCTGTGTACCTTTGACATCTTACTTGATCGGAAACAATAATTGTCTCCTTACATAAGCTCAAACTGACATCAGTAGTTCCTGACCTAGGCACTACATGCACCACAAATCCTATTGCTGCTTGAGATGACCACTCTTCCATCGACACCCTGCCAGCTACGTTGGAACACTATGATCCGGCAGTCATCACCCCTGACATCCGTGACTTTGAGCCTGAAATTAATTCATTGACTGTGACCTCACAGTAGATGTGTGTCACAATGACCCCCTCCCTTCCCCCCCCCCCTCCCCCCACCCTCCCACACAGTCTGCAGTATAGTGAACGTCCTACCCATGAGGGTGAGCTTCGCAATGAGTGTTTCTGCTTTGTGTGCAATCGAAGTGAGCTGCAGCTTAGGTGGAAGTTTTTAATTCAGAGCATCCGTAGGGTGATGTCTGGCATCAGATTTGTGTCCAATGATCTTCATAGCCAGTGCCACAATAAGGATGGGGTTTCACGGACAAGTACATAGCATGTCAAATTTGTTGCTCCGAGATGAGAGATAAGCATTGAAGCTAGGCTTATTTGTCTGCTGCATATTTGTTGTGCTTGGGGAGCGCATGTGTGATGTCACTGGGTTCAGCCAGCCATCAGATCAACATCAAAAACTTACAGATGTCATCCAAGATTCCTAGTGATGAAAATGCTCATTGCACTATTGCAAACCATGTTGTTGTTGTGGTCTTCTGTATAGAGACTGGTTTGATGCAGCTCTCCATGCTACTCTATCCTGTGCAAGCTTCTTCATCTCCTACATCCTTCTGAATCTGCTTAGTATATTAATCTCTTGGTCACCTCTAAGATTTTTTCCCTCCACACTGCCCTCCAATACTAAATTAGTGATCCCTTGATGCCTCAGGACATGTCCTACCAAAAAATCCCGTCTTCTAGTCAAGTTGTGCCACAAATTTCTCTTCTCCCCTATTCTGTTCAGTACCTCCTAATTAGTTATGTGATGTACCCATCTAATCTTCAGCATTCTTCTGTAGCACCACATTTCAAAACTTCTATACTCTTCTTGTCTAAACTATTTATTGTCCATGTTTCACTTCCATACATAGCTACACTCCATACAAATACTTTCAGAAACGACTTCCTGACACTTAAATCTATACTCGATGTTAACAAATTTCTCGTTTTCAGAAACGCTTTCCTTCCCATTGCCAGTCTACATTTTATATCCTCTCTACTTCAACCATCATCACTTATTTTGCTCCCCAAATAGCAAAACTCCTTTACTACTTTAAGTGTCTCATTTCCTAATCTAATACCCCCAGCATCACCCGACTTAATTTGACTACATTCCATTATCCTCATTTTGCTTTTGTTGATGTTCATCTTATATCCTCCTTTCAAGACACTACCCATTCCATTCAACTGCTCTTCCAAGTCCTTTGCTGTCTCTGACAGAATAACAATGTCATCAGTGAACCTCAAAGTTTTTATTTCTTCTCTATGGATTTTAATTGCTACTCCTGATTTTTCTTTTGTTTCCTTTACTGCTTGCTCAATATACAGATTGAATAACATCAGCAATAGGCTAAAACCCTATCTCACTCCCTTCCCAACCACTGCTTCCCTTTCATGCCCCTAAACTCTTATAACTGCCATCTGGTTTCTGTACAAATTGTAAATAGCATTTTGCTCCCTGTATTTTACTCGTGCCAGCTTCAGAATTTGAAAGAGCGTATTCCAGTCAACATTGTTAAAAGCTTTCTCTAAGTCTACAAATGCTAGAAATGTAGGTTTGCCTTCTTCTATCCTCTAAGATAAGTCATACAGTCAGTACTGCCTCACATGTACCAACATTTCCACAGAATCCAAACTGATCTTCCCCAGGGTCAGCTTCTACCAGTTTTTCCATTCATCTGCAATCCATAGGGCCAGTTGTTTCAGTTGAAATAGCAGTAACTTGGTTTGAGAAGTGGCCCCTGAAATCAATGAACAGTTTGAATATGGTTGTACCATAGAAGTTGTGCAAAACACTATGAAGGAAGAAGTGTCACAAAGTACTCACAGCATGATACTAGATGCTGTAATGGTAGTGCAGAGACTTCCGTCATGCGTACCACTCATGTTTTCAAATGGCAGTCACAGTTGGCCAGTGCAGGTGTCATGACTGTCAATGAATCATTTGTAATCTACATGAGCTGAACATTGGTATCCGAAATTGAAGTATTTGTATCTGAATCTTGCATCAAGTCCAATAGTAGATTGGTCAATAGAGGCTATTGTTGTGGCATGTTTGTAGATAAGGCGTTGTGTGTGAAAGCATGTGTAATAGCACACAGTTTAGATTTTAGCACTGTTTGTTGGTTAAGGCACTGATAACACTGGCAACAGGCATCACTCAATGGAATCCATGAGGCGTCATCACATGAAGAATTTCTTTCACAGCGATAGCAACACAGAGTGGAGAAAAAGAGTTCTGCCCATGCAGTTGTCATGATAGTCTTGGGTTACCAACATGGTAGAATTCCTTAATCAGTACAAGGAGACCTACTACAAATGTCAATGACACAATATAGTGTAATACAACTTTATTTACAGAGACCATAATACAATGCAACCACATTACATCCGGTACTAGACCAAAATGTGATGCTCATCTCACTGGTTCCCCCTGCAGTGCCAGGGGAGGGGCTGCAGGGGGGGGGGGGGAGGGGGGGGGGCAGGTAAGGGGCAGGGGTGCTATAATGGAAATGACCTGCAGCATATCCTTGCCTTTCATAAGAGGCAACTCATAGGAATCTTTTTTATTGGGTTAAGTCTTTTACCTTGGTCTTGACACTGTTCTTCTGATGTTTGAAGGTCTTTGCTCTTTTCTCTTTTTTTAATGTTTTTCGCTCAGGTTTTTTTGCTTTTTAAATTCTGGTCACCTTTTTGGGTTTGACCTCCACTTTCCAAATTTACCGAAGTGCACACCATTTGGAGAAGGACGCCTTACTGTAGTGCATTAACTCTTCACTGTGTTATCTTTTGCGCCTACCAGTCAAATGAATCTACCTCTGAAATCAAAATCTAGTGTGGTACCCAGTCTCTTGAGGCTGGGTTGTCATGTACCCTGTCATTGGTAGCCCCATGACAATGCAGGGATCACACTGCTGATGCCTCCCCATGTTAGCCAAGCAGTAGGTGCCTGTCCAGTTTGGGGTGCCAAGACTCAAGTGTGCTGTGTAGTCTTTGCCTTAGTGGGTGGGCAGAGCCTCTGATTGAAGTCAGTGGCACTGGGGTGGGTGATTCACAATGAAACAGACCAAACTTAATTGTGGCTGTGCCAACAAGGCTGTCTCATCAGTCATGAACAGTGATTTTAATGCAGAAGTTTACAATCCTACAGCATTTCCATCCTTGATTATGCCTCAAGGTGAGAGCCAGGCAAGGAGAAATGAAAGTGGACAGTTTGACAAGTTCTTGGTTCATTCCCACAATGATGGGGGCTCTTTTGCTAGAATGAGGTCAATGTTTTTTATTAAAAATGCGCGAAGATCAGTTTGGGGAGGTTTCAGCAATAGAGAAGATGAAAAGTGGATCTTTGCTGATCAAAACATCGCACCTCAATTGATCACAGCCAGTTCAGGTCTGTGTCAAACTGGGAGATATACCAGTCACCTCTTCTCCTCATAATAAACTCAACAGAATGCAAGGTGTTATCTTCCATCAGGACCTAACTCTACAAACAGATGAAGAGCTGCATACTAATCTGGTGTGACGTGGAATCCATTTTGCTTGCCATATCCAGAAGGGGCCCAAGGATAAGAGGTTGGGCACTGGAGCTTTTATCCTAGCCTTTGATGGCAAGATTTTGCCTGAAAAGGTCAAGGTGGTTCATAGGTGTGATATAAGTCATTACTTTCCTCCTCTGATGAGATGTTTCAAGTGTCAAAGGCATGGACACACATCCTCCCATTGTTGTAATGAGGCTATTTGTAGGGCACGTGGATGGGCACCCCACGAGGCCAGACCTTGTAACAAACCTCACCAGTGTGTCAACTGCACCCTCCTCATTCATCACAATGCTCAGTGTTCAAGAGGGAGAAGAAAATTCCAGTGTAGAAAATGCTTGACCACCTGTTTCAGCAAGATGCAAAGAGAAAGTTTGAAAGACTTCATCCGACTAATAAAGTCTTCAATTTTGTGATTGTCATGACACAGTCCACACCTCACACAACCAAAAAGTCTTGCACGACACTTCCTGGTCCTGGTCGTATTCCAGGGCCCGCCCTACAGTTGGGGAAGGGAACTTCAGCTCCCTCATCCCCTACACCTATAGCACCAGTGCTTCCCACACCATCAAAGCAGCCAGAAATGCCTAGTCATCATCCTCTGATGTCAGGAATGAGGACACCTGTCAAGGTGCCCCCCCTCTCAAGACAAGGACCAGCAGCCACAGGCTGCGGGCTGAAGAAAAGTACAGCCCTCTTCATTCTCAGATGATAAAATGGGGAAATATTCACAGAAACAGAAGTCTCAGAAGGATAGGCAGAAACATTTTCCACTCCCAGCTCTGCAGTTGTCAAGCCTATGCACACAGATGATGGGTCACGTAGTCAGGTGGACCACGACCTAGTGGCGAAGTCATCACACCCATCTTTTCCATTCTCCACTTTCTCAGACCTGACTCCAACATCCTTCAATGGAACTGTAATGATTACTATTGCCATATGACTAAACTCATGTCATTTAATTGCTACTTACTCCATAATTGTACTCTCATACACTGAGATGTTTTCAGTGAACAGGTGCCCCGTACCATTGCTCTAGAGGCCGGGGTCATTAGTGTCTACCTGTCAGTTTGGATGACAATATGTAATGTTTATCTTCCCCAGATCAACCTTTCCATTATCACTAGCTGTTGAGTTAATGGCACAGCTCCCTACACCTTTCACCTCATTGGGGAACTTTAATACCCATAATCCTCTGAGGGGTTGTGACAAGATATCTCTTTTCAGATTGGACGTCTGCCTACTCAAGACTGTAGCTGCAGCCCATTTCAGTGTGGCTCACTGAATGTTTTCAGCTACTGAATTCACAGTCTGCAGTACGAGTATCTTACCCCTGATTCAGTGGTGCATCCATGGCAATCTATGTGACAGCGACTATTATCCCATCATTTTCTCCCTCTTCACTCACAGACATTTGGAACATGCTATATGTTAGTCACTTTGGAAAGCTGATTGGCAGCCCTTCTCCTCTACAACCACTTTTGTAGCCAGTTGTGTGATGGATATTGACAAATTGGTACAGGATACTATTTATACTATTGCTCATGCTGCAGTAGCAACAATAATCTTCTTCTCTGGCTCATGCCAATGGCCATCGGTGCCATGGTGGTCTGAGGATATAGCCACAGGTATCAGGAAAAGCTGCATGCCACTTCAATGACACAAGTGCCATCCCTCCATGGGTAATTTAATAGCATTCAAGAGACTCCGGCTGAAAGTGGAGTTTTTAATAAAGAAAAGTAAACAGGACTGTTGGGAGCAATACGTCTCAACTATGCAGTCCCACACCCCATAGTCTCAAGTATGGACTAAACACCGCTGTATTTGTGGCCATCCACCACCCACGGAAGCTCCTGACATCCTTGTCAATAGTAACATCTGCACTGATCCCATGGTACTTGCCGAATGTTTTACAGCACACTTCGCTGAAGCATCCACTTGCAGTAATTACAATCCCTGACCCAGAAACACCTTATTCAATTCTGCCTACTATCTCTTTATGCACATGGCTATCAGATATGCCCCTTTTAGTGAATAGGAGCTTCACAGTACTTTGATAGAGTGTCAAGATACTGCCCCTGGACCTGACAAAATCCACAACCAAATGCTCAAACATCTTCGTGCCGTCAGCATGAAACATATCCTCTGGCTTTTTAATCACATTTGATGGGAGGGAGTATTTCCCCCTCAATGGTGGGAAGGTATTATTTTTCATGTGATGAAACTGAGAATCTCCCCCATTTTTTAACTAATTACCAGCCAGCTTCTCTGACAAATGGGATGTGTAAGCTATTCAAATGAATGATTAACCACAAGCTTTGTTCATGCCTTGAAGTCAGAGGACATATATTGTGACTCTAATGTGGCTTTCAGGCTTTCCAGTCCACCACATATCACGTGGGTCATTTGGAATCTGCAGTGCTTTTGCGAATTGCCAACATCCGATTGCTCTGTTCTTTGACCTACAGAAGGCATACGATACTGCCTGGTGACATCACATCGTATTAACACTGCACGAGTGGCATTTCCAGGGCAGTTTACCCATTTTCATCCAGAATTTCCTGTCTCTCTGACTTTTTCATGTCCAGATAGGTTCAACTCTCAGCAACCAATATGTATAAGAAACTGGAGTCCCTCAGAGATTGGATCTGAGCGTAATGTCAGCGACAGTACTGTAAATGCAGTGGGCACCACAGTCTTTCTGTCACAGTATGTGGATGATTTCTGCTTGCTCAGATTCCTGTGTGAGCCAGGTTGTGGTGCTTATTGAAGATCAGGTGACACACAGATGGGGTTGTATTCTTACACACCCCCATTCTGTGAGATGTCACAGAGGATTTGAGCACCAGTGCCAAGAATCACTCATTGTTTGATGTGCAAATTAGAGGTGTCACTGTTCAATACATCTGTGATGGACGGTTTGTGGTCTTGTTCATCTCCCAGATTGCTGTGGTCGAGTTGGAGTGAAATAGTGTATATATGCAAGAGGTAGCAGGTGACAAAGTTGTCAGTTCTGTGCAACTGATGGACATCCCTTGTGTATTGCATGATGATATTGAGGTGGCAAAAGCTGCTAGCGGTTGACATCCTTCGATGGGTGACATACTGCATCTACGAGTGGTTTCTAGTTTGTAGAAATCACAAAAGTCTGACTTCGATACCCTCCCAGAAATACCAAACTGCTCCATACGCAAGTAACTTGCAATCAAATGCTGACAATTTTCACTTCAGAACCATGAGTTCCTTGGAGAAGAAGTGAAGTGGTTGTGTTCCATTGCTGACAATTTACTGTAAAACTCTGCTGACAGCTGAACTGCTAGCAGCCGTTGGGACATCGAGTAATGAGTACCCCAGGCTGGCTGCTTCCACGAGGCAGTCTTTGGCACTGTTGAATGCAGCTTGCATGTTGGGAATCCACACAAATTTCCTCCTTCCTTACATATGCAGTCCAGTGAGGGCATCGGTAGAGGAGCCTATATCACTGGTCTGTGCAGCAGGTGATGTCGGTAAAAGCTAACAATGCCTAGGAAGTGTCATAGGTCATGATAAGTTTATGGATGTGGTAATGGAGCTCCATTCATTTGGACACGGGTTTGATGCCACCGGCATTTCGTGCATGTCCTGGAAAGGTCACTTTGGATATCAGCAACTGAGATTTCTCCTTGTTAATGACTAACCTAGTTTTAAATGCTGTTCATGATCCTGGGACGCGGCAGACAAGTTTATATATCGTCAAGGTAAATATAGCAAAAGCCTTATTGGAAGGGAATGCTACTGATAAATAGCTGCCAGCTTTGGGCTGCATTTTTTAATATATATGGCATGAAAAGAAACTCAAACAGGCTGAAAGATACAATGATACCCATCTTAAATATCTATTCTGGATGCATAGGTATTTGAAGGTAGACCTTTCTCCAATCAATAAAGTTAAAGACTCTCACATCTCCAGGGGAACGTGTAAAGTCTTGAATGTTCTGGTTTTGGTAACTGTCGTATATTGCTCAAGTAAAACCAGAGCCAAACAGAACTGTCCTTTTTTGCAACTAATTTCACAAGCTGTGACATGGTCACAAATAGAACACTGATCCAGAAAGTATGGAATGAATTTCTTTATTTTTTTATATGATCACAAACTTATTAGGTCCTCAGACTACAGATTTCAGCCAGCAATGACCATCTGCAGACCTGCAGCAAATATGGGAAAAACACAAATACAACTAGTGGACTGTCTACAGCTTAACACAATAAAATAGGCCACAATGAAAAGTATTACTGTCATACATATGAAAACTATATGCTCTAAACAGGACAAGACATACCTGTTTTACAAACATGTCTAATATAATGCCGCCATAGTGGCATTGTCAAAAGATAAAGACAAAATCAGGTTAGCATTGTTACACATACATAAAATATGGTATATACTACAATCAACTTGTTAACAGCACAACTGTTCATAACAAACTGCTGTACAGTAGCCAAAAAAGATTTGTGTCATAAGCTCATTAGCTCTGACTACTGTAAGCATACACATATTCTTCAACCATGTAATGTAGAAAATGGAATAGAAAAAAGAATACAATCAGTAAAATCTGTAGTAGTCATAGGTGCATAAGTCATTACAGTAATAAAATACAATAAATTAAAATTCAATAGATTAAAATATGACCAAAGTTAGTTAAGTGGCAATAATTCTGATATGCTCTTGTTGTAAATTTTAGATCCAAATATTCTGACATATAAAAGAACAAGGTTATGGAGTTCACAGAATAATAAGAAAATAATAAAATAATGAGAAGTGGTCAGAGTAAGTGAACCGCCCCTCGTACCATGAGAGATGTTGTTCCCAGAAAAGAATGATAAAACACCATACCAATCAATCAACAAGATTATTCAGTTAATTAAATATATTGTATAAACAGAGAAGGGACAAGAAAACATGAGAGTAACACACTCAATGTAAGAAAATAAATCAATGTAAGAAAATAAAGTAAATATGTAAAGCATTTTATACTAGATAAAAACAAAGGCAAGATATATATATAAGAGAGGTGTACAGTGATTATAGCAGAACATTGTCAAACAAAGCAAAGTACGCATTGGGTACAAAATCGCTCTGCCCTTGCGCACTTTTGCTGACTCTTTTAGGATTTTCAGAAAATCTACACGTGTAGATAGTACAATCAATGCCAGTTTGTATCTACCTTCATGATATAAAAGGGATATCTGTGAATTAATGCCAGTTCATGTCTTCCTCCATGATATAAAAAAGCCTACTTCACCTCCTTTATTCACCAGCCCTCTCTTTTATGTATGGCTGAAAGCAAAACACAATTCAATATTTTAAAGCGAATTGCAATACCTAATGGTTTTTCTGTAAATTATGTCACATGCCCTTACAGCAGGCTAAAGAAATGAATAATAAACATCAGGCAGATGCACACTCACCCAGAAAATAAAACCAATAAAAAACAACAAAAACCATTCCAATGAAATTTCATGACAAAATTTCCCAGAGAATAGAGAAATGTTTCAGAAAATCGAATTTTATATGTGCCTTTCAAATTAATAACATCTTACATTGAGTGTATTGCTGTTGTGTTTTCTAGTCCATTCTCTGTTTGTATAATATACCGTATACACTTGAATAATCCGTGCATGTTTTTTCCCGAATTTTAGGATGAAAAACTGGGGTGCGCAGATTATTCAAAACATTGTTGGTACTGCTCCACCTCCAACAATACATTCCATTATACCATTGCATTGTTGTGGCCTCAGTCTGTGATACATCAGTAGCACATTAGGAGTGAAGTATTAACGTCTTCAAACTTGTTAATTATGGCTACAAGTTCTCGTTATCACTCATACACTGCTAAAGAAAAAGTGAAAATTATTGAAGTAGCCAAGAATATTGGAAACCGTGCAGCAGGAAGAAAGTACAATGTGAGTGAGAGTTGTATTCATGACTGGAGAAAAATAAAATGCAGCTTCGAGAAACTAATAGTAATCGCCGGGCATTTTGTGGCCAAAAAGCGAAGCATCCGGACCTCGAGAAAAGGCTCTGCAATTATGTAGATGAGAAGCGACAATACGGATGCGTGGTGACAAGTAAAATGTGGCAACTTAAAGCATTGTCTTTAGCCAAAGAACTAGGCATTACCACTTTCAAAGCTAGCCGGGGCTGGCTATCAAGATTTTTCAACCAAAATGGTTTAGGATTCCGGAGGAAAACTACAATCACTCAGTAGCTTCCAGGCAATTATGAGGAAAAAATAGTGAATTTTCATCGTTATGTGATAAATCTGCACCATAAACAGTCCTATATATTGTCACAAATTGGTTATGCAGATCAGACGCCAATCTATTTTGAGATGTCGCTCGACAGCACAGTGAACAGGACAGGAGAATCCAGCATCATGATATGAACTGGCGGCAGTGAGAAACAAAGATGTACCGTGATGTTGTGTGTAACTGGTGATGGATGAAAGCTACCACCTTATGTGATACTTAAAAGGAAAACTATTCCAAAAATATCAGTAAAAGGCATACCGGTATTAGTGAGAGCGAATCCGAAAGGGTGGGTGGACAATGAACTTATAATTGACTGGGTGACACATGTTTGGCAATATCGTCCTGGTGTGTTACTGAATGTATGCAACATGTTGGTCATGGACAGCTTCTGTGGACGTACAACTAAGGAAGTGCGAGACAAATTACAAAAAGTGAAAACTGACTTGGTCATTATCCCTGGAGGCCTAACATCCATCCCACAACCACTAGACGTGTATATAAATCAGCCATTCAAATCTGCACTTAAACAGCAATATACGCAATGGATGGCTGATGTAAACCATAAGTTCCCACCTAGTGGAAAAGTCAAACAGCTGGATTCGTCCCAGATTTGTGAATGGGTGAAAACTGTATGGGCTTTCATTCCACAACAAGTGGTGGAAAAATCGTTCAAAAACTGTGGACTCACAAATTCACTGGATGGAACAGAGGATGACACTCTAGGGGAAGATGGTGAAGATGACAATGATTCTCCCACTAGTGATGATGATGAAAGTTATGAATAGAGTGGTAAGAGAGGAAACATACCGGCATTGACTAAAATATATTATTGCACATAACATATTAACAAATTCTTAAGCAAGATAATTCACATTTCTTATTTTGCTATTGTAGGTACACGTAGAGTGATAATGTTCCCCGGCCGCCCACCTGTCTAATGGGCCAGCCGGCCAGCTGCACACCGCTGAATCAGTTGCATTTTAATGATGTATCAACCTGTACAGCAGCGTTGCTTCAAACCAGTAGTTATTATTCATACTTTTGAACACATCATAATGTTGGAACATTTTTTTTTTAATGAAACAAATTGAACAAAAAAAAAATTTTTTTTTTTTTTCCTCTTCCTCAAAATTGGCGTTCGCAGATTATTCGAGGGCACAGATTATTTGAGTATATATGGTATTTAGTTAACTAGATAATCTTGTTAATTGACTGGTATGGTGTTTTATAATTCTTTCCTGGGAATGGAGTGTCACAGGGTACGAGGGACCCTCTGGTGGTTAAGCTGCTCTGACCACTCCTCTAGCAGTCATGTCAACAGAGGGTGCTGATTACTTGCTACAGTCTGTTTCCATTCATTTCACTTCTTTCCCTTTTTATTTTATCATTTTCATACTATTCTGTGAACTCCATAAGCTTGTTCTTGTTTATGTCATTATTATTTTTTTTTTTTTTTTAATTCCGATTTTGGCCGTCTAGGGACCGCATTAAACAACTATTTTTCAATGTACATTTCTCCTATTGCGCTCCTCCTCTTTTCTCTTCTGCCAATATGTCTTCATCCTCTCTCTGTGCTGCTCCCTTCGGTCTTCTGTCCACACTGTTCCTCCAGTTCTTCTCTTCTTCACTTCAAATCCTTCAAAATGTTGAATTTTGTCTCTCATTAAGTCTCTGTTGGTTATATCATCTTCTCCTATACCCATCTCCTCTAAGTCTGCTTTGACTTCTTTGAACCAGGTAATTTGGGTTCTGGGGTTCTTGTCAAAAAACATGAATATTTTCTTTGTCAGCCTTTCATCATTCATTCTTTTCAAATGGGCGTAAAAGCTTACTCTTCTCTTCCTCATAGTATCTCCCACTTTCTCAATTTTGTCATACACTTCTCTATTACTTCTAAGCTTCCATGTCCCATTCTCAAACCTCGGCCCAAGTACTCTTCTAATGATTTTTCGCTCCTTTTTTGCTATAGCTTCCATTTCCTTGTTAGTGTTCATTGCTAAACATTCAGATGCGTACAGACACTCTGGCTTAATCACAGTGTTGTAGTGCCTTATTTTTGCGTTAATTGATACTGACTTCTTGTTGTACACATTCTTTGTTAGCTGGAATGCCATTTCCATTTTTCTTGTTCTTGTTTTATTTCCTATTTATGTCATTATATTTTTATCTAAAATTCACCACAAGAGTATATCAAAATTATTATTACTTAACTATTTTCTTTTTAACAATCTAACTTTGGTCATGTTTTAATTTATTGCATTTTATTACTGTAATGACTTACACACCTTGTAAGCCCACTACAAACTTCACCGATTGTATTCTTCTTTCTATTCCATATTCTACAATTATATGATTGAAGAATATGTGTACACATAAAGTAGCAACAAGTAATGAGCTTACAACACAAATATTTTGTGGCTACTGTACAGCAGTTTGTTACGAACAATAGTGCTGTTAAGAAGATGATTGTGGTATATACCGTATTTTACGTATATGCGATGATGCTAAGCTGATTTTATATAGTTTTTCATAATGCCACTATGGCTCCATTATATTAGGACATGTTCGTAAAACAGGTATCCCTTGTCCTATTCAGAGTGTATAATTTTCACATGTATGTCAGTAATACTTTTCATTATTACTTATTTTATTGTTTTCTGCTGTGGACATCCACTAGTTGTATTTGTGTTTTTCCCATATTTGCTGCAGGTCTGCATACATAAATCTGTAGTCTTAGAATCTGACAAGTTTTTGATCATATACAGAAATAAAGAAATTCAGTATGGAACTACTGTGAAGGGTGACACCCAGGAGAAGTCTGAAAGGTGCACTATGACCAATTGTAGCAGTTCCTCGAATACTGGTTTTGCTGCCTACAGAGTAGCTGGAGCCAGGCAGCATGCTTTGTGGTGAACTGGTGGGCTAGGAGTCACAAGTACATAATACATTATACTGTTTCAGTTAGTGCACTCCTAAACATTCACTCTCGATGTGTGTGTGTGTGTGTGTGTGTGTGTGTGTGTGTGTGTGTGTGTGTTTGGGGGGGGGGAGGTAACCTGAGGCAAGAGGCACTGGTACAAACCTGTGAGCATGTGATGTTGTCCAAACTACTCCGTGAGGTGCAGGTGGCAAGGCACGTTTGTCACATGTGGCAGTGGCAGAGCACCTCTCATACAGGTCGCATGTGTGCATGAGTGCCACAGATACTTCATCAAGGTGTTGAAATAGGCTTGCATTTTCAGTGTGGATCATCCCTATGCTTTACACATTACCCAGTAACACTGCTGTGTCTTTGTGATAGCATTCATGGTCACAGAGCGGACTTTCGTGATGACAGAACGATCATCATCATGATGGCTGGGAAGTGTGGCGAAATCTGTGGTGGGCAATGGAG
Source organism: Schistocerca serialis cubense (assembly GCF_023864345.2). Classification (NCBI taxonomy): domain Eukaryota; kingdom Metazoa; phylum Arthropoda; class Insecta; order Orthoptera; family Acrididae; genus Schistocerca; species Schistocerca serialis. The sequence continues at coordinate 54,032,934 of NC_064639.1, forward strand.
GAGGCAGTGTCAGAGCAGAAAGGCCCAGGATGAAACAAGTTGAGTGATGTAGAAATGCAGTATGCTCCACATCCAGAGAGAGATGAAAATGTCAGAGGAAATCAATCCCCACCAATGGTTCATTGATGTTCGTGAAGAAGGAAATCCACAGGCACTGGAAATCCCTGTTGAGTTGAAAAACATGATTTACTGTTCAATGCACAGACACTGAAGAATTGCTGGTGGCACAGAGCTGTAACTCAGTTGTGTCAGTGAAGAGTGCAAATATGTCCTTCGGTACTATGCTGGCATCTGACCCTGTATCTACAAGGAAGTACATCCATAAGCTGTAATGGAAAACATAAAATCTTCAGGTATCCCAATCACTCGCCACCTGACCCTCCTCTGCAGACTACCATCAGACACTGACTTTGCAGCAATTTACTTTGATCTGTCAGAAGATGGCATGTGCACCACCACTGCACTGGCACATGCTTATTGCCAACTGCTAACTTATATTATAGCACCAACTCTGTCTCCAACACCACTCGAGACACCACCCCAGCTGCAAAACCACGATCACCGCACATGTCCAGTGAATCCTGCCTCAGTTACCCCAGCAGATCGCAAATCACTTGGCACCATATCCCTATACCACCACTGTCAGGCACTAGATGCTGAGAAACAGTCCAGTCGTGTCTGCATCACAGCTGGACACAACATGATCAGTCAGGTACACCTGTGTGCATTTCCCAAGCTTGATGATACTTATCAGCTGTCCCTCCCACAATGCTCTGCACTACTTGAGAGGGGGGGAGGGGGGAGGGGGGGGGCAGGAGTCTTTGTCAATACATTAGCACTGGCGATACCATGGATCAGGAACCTCCTCAGTAGTGTGAAGTTATCTGTAACAAGCATGAGCAATACAGGGTACAGTATCTGATGTAATGGTGCAAAAAAATTTTCCAGGCAAACGTCAACAGCATCGTCACGAATGGAGAAATGAATAACATACATTGTGCAGTTTTACAATACATTTATTCACAACAGGTTTCATAAGTGGACCATCTTCACAGTGCTAGCACAAGAAAGGAAACAAAGTGAATCGCAATGTAAGTTACTTTTCCTGAGAATAATTAGTCAGAAAAATTAATTGTACTTATGAAAAATATATGTGCACAGCACCATCAGTCAGGCACAACAAGACTTAGCAGACCAACACACAACAGTTGATCAATGCCGCTGCAAATCTAAGTCAATGGTCACAGGTCAAAAACCAACTTACAAAATATTTGTACACTATTACACATTCACAGAGAGATACACATGCACTCATATTACAATAAAAGAAATATAAAGAAGATACAATTGTATTGGAACTTTCCCCTTGGTGCAATAGCTGTTACAGGACAATATTATGTAACATAATAATCATATGATACTATTATCATGTCACATGAGATCATAATGTCACATGATAAAAACAAACCAACCATTTGGTGGAAACCACCACATACGAAAATTAATGCAAAAATGAACACTATTATGCAATATAACAGTCACACATTACTATTGCAGTGTCACATGATAATACGGTGTCACACGATAAAAACAAATCAGCCATTTTGTAAGAACTAAAACATGTGAAAATGTACATAGACATGTAATGCTGAACAACTATATGAGGCAATCCATGTACCAAAAATCATTTGGACTGGCAGCAGCGAAACACCTCAGAGGTCAAATCCATGTCAGAAGTTCAAAGATACAAACAGTGTAACCAAATGAGAAACTGCATACAGTATTATGTAATATAATAACCACTTGACAGTATTAAAAAAGTCCAGTGATATTACAATGTCATGTAATGACAACAAGCCAAGAATTTGATGAGAAATACACCATAAGGAAAAATACACAGACACATGTGATGGTGAAACATTATAAGAGGCAATACCACTACAAACAAAGTGGATAATAATTACATAATAGCCAAAACAATTTCAACTTCAAGTCCATATCAGAAGTTCAAGCACACATATTGTAACCAATTGACATGCCACGGCTAAAATCACTTCTAATGGTCTCACTCAGGAACTGCAATTATCCATATTGTCGCGTAGAAGCAGTGGTAGTTAGATGAATCATGAACACTAACTTCCCTTAACAAAAGTTTATTCAGCATTTACACATACAAGAGTGTGGAGCGAGCTGCCTCTGGCCAGAACACATATATTACATATACAGTTACAGAACATTCCAGTACAATGATTCTTGACATTTGTGGATACTTCTACAGTGTACTTGAAATGACAGGTGAGTTTTGAACCCACAAACCTCCATGCAACAGTCTAAACCCATTACCACTACACAATGGCTCCTTAAAAGAACACTGTCTCGGTGTTGCGTCCTGCTAATCAGGGAATGAGATCGGTCCTGCATACTCCGACTCCTGAGGACTGATTCTCGCCCTGGCAGTGATCTTCTTAGAACTTCTTTTACTGCTACACTCTTCGTCATCTTTCCACTTGTTGCCTGTCACTGGCACTTAGAATTTATCCTTGGTTGCAGGATACTTATAGGGCTTCACTCAAAGGACTTGGACCATATTTGTGATCTTCCGTCGTCTTGTGTCGGGGTCAAAATCTTCAACTTCATAAGTAATATCACACAACTGTCTTACAACCTTACAAGGTCCAAAGTAGAGCCTGAGGAGCTTCCCAGAGAGACCAACCTTCCAAACAGGAGTGAAGATCCAGACAAGGTCACCAGGCTGGTAGACAACAGGGCAGTGGCTCGCTTCATACCTTCAGTGATCGTTTTCTTAGGCCTGCAGTGTGAGGAGTCAAGCTAACTGCCAAGCTTCCTCAGCTCTGGTTAACACATGGCTGATGTAGTCAGCTACATCTACATCTACACCCATACTCAGCAAGCCACCTGATGGTGTGTGGCGGAGGGCACCTTGAGTACCTCTATCGATTCTCCCTTCTATTCCAGTCTCGTATTGTTTGTGGAAAGAAAGATTGTTGGTATGCCTCTCTGTGGGCTCTAATCTGTCTGACTTTATCCTCGTGGTCTCTTCACGAGATATATGTAGGAGGGAGCAACATACTGCTTAACTCCTCGGTGAAGGTATGTTCTCGAAACTTCAACAGAAGCACGTACCGAGCTACTGAACATCTCTCTTGCAGAGTCTTTCACTGGAGTTTATCTATCAACTCTGTAACACATTCATGATCCTGTAACGAAGCGTGCTGTTCTCCATCAGATCTTCTCTATCTCTTCCATCAACCCTATCTGGTACGGGTCCCACAATGGTGAGCAGTATTCAAGCAGTGGGCAAACAAGTGTACTGTAACATACTTCCTTTATTTTCGAACTGCATTTCCTTAGGATTCTTCCAATGAATCTCAGTCTGGTATCTGCTTTACTGACAATTAATTTTATATGGTCACTCCATTCTGAATCACTCCTAATGCCTACTCCTTGATAATATAGAATTAACTGCTTCCAGTTGCTGACCTGCTATATTGTAGCTGAATGATAAAGGATCTTTCATTCTATGTATTTGCAGCACATTACACTTGTCTACATTGAGATTCAACTGCCATTCCCTGCACCATGCGTCAATTCATTGCAGATCCTCCTGCATTTCAGTACAATTTTCCACTGTTACAAACTCTCGATATACTACAGCATCATCAGCAAAAAGCCTCAGTGAACTTCCGATGTTATCCACAAGGTCATTTATATATACTGTGAATAGCAATGGTCCTATGACATTCCCCTGCAGCACACCTGAAGTCACTCTTACTTCAAAAGACTTCTCTCCATTGAGAATGACATGCTGCGTTCTGTTATCTAGGAACCCTTCAACCCAATCACACAGTTGGTCTGATAGTCCATATGCTCTCTCTTCATTAAGTGACTGTGGGGAGCTGTATCAAACGCCTTGTGGAAGTCAAGAAACATGGCATCTACCAGGGAATCTGTGTCTATGGCCCTCTGAGCCTCGTGGGCGAATAGTGTGAACTGGGTTTCACACGATCGTCTTTTATGAAACCCATGCTGATTCCTACAGAGTAGATTTCTAGTCTCCAGAAAAGTCATAATATGTGTTCCAAAATTCTACAACTGATTGATGTCAGAGATGTAGGTCTATAGTTCTGCACATCTGTTTGACGCCCCTTCTTGAAAACAGGGATGACCTGTGCCTTTTTCCAATCTCTTGTAATGCTACCCTCTTTTAGAGACCTATGGTACACCACTGCAAGAATGGGGATAATTTCCTTCATGTGCTTGGTGTAAAATCAAACTGGTATCCCATCAGGTCCAGCGGCTTTTCTCTTTTGAGTGATTTTAATTGTTTTTCTATCCCTCTGTCATCTATTTCAATATCTAACATTCTGTCATCTGTGGGACAATCTAGAGAAGGAACTACAGTGCAGTCTTCCTCTGTGAAACAGCTTTGGAAAAAGACATTTAGTATTTTGGCCTTTAGTCTGTCATCCTCTGTTTCAGTACCATTTTGGTCACAGAGTGTCGGGACATTTCGTTTTGATCCACCTACTGCTTTGACATAAGACCAAAATTTCTTAGGATTTTCTGCAAAGTCAGTACATAGAACTTTACTTTTGAATTCGTTGTATGCATCTCGCATAGCCCTCCTCACACTACATTTTGCTTTGTGCAATTTTTGTTTGTCTGCACAAGGCTTTGGCTATGTTTATGTTTGCTGTGAAGTTCCCTTTGCTTCCGTAGCAGTTTTCTAACTCAGTTGTTGTACCACGGTGGCTCTTTTACATCTCTTACAATCTTGCTTGGCACATACTCATCTAATGCATACTGTACGATGGTTTTGAACTTTGTCCACTGATCCTCAACACTATCTGTACTTAAGATAAATCTTTTCTGTGGAGCCATCAAGTACCCTGAAATCTGCTTTTTGTCACTTTTGCTAAACAGAAAAATCTTCCTACCTTTCTTAATATTTCTATTTATGGCTGAAATCACCGATGCCATAACCACTTTATGATCACTGATTCCCTGTTCTACGTTAACTGTTTCAAATAGTTCAGGTCTGTTTGTTACCAGAAAGTCTAATATGTTATCTCCATGAGTCGGTTCTCTGTTTAACTGCTCAAGGTAGTTTTCAGATAATGCATTTGAAAAAATTTCACCGTATTCTTTGTCCCAGCCACCCATTATACACATTTGACTCTCCCATTCTTTGTCCCAGCCACCCATTATACACATTTGAGTCTCCCCGTCTATATCTGGTAAATTAAAATCTCCACCCAAAACTATAACATGGTCGGGAAATCTACTCGAAATATTTATATTTTCCAAATTTTCCTTCAGGTGTTCTGCCACAACAGCTGCTGAGCCAGGGGGCCTATAGACACATCCAATTACCATGTCTGAGCCTGTTTTAACCATGACCTACACCCAAATTATTTCACATTTCGGATCTCCGTCGATTTCCTTTGATACTATTGCACTTTTTATTGCTATAAACACACCTCCCCCATCGTTGTTCAGCCTGTCTCTGGGGTATACATTCCAGTCTGAGTTTAGAATTCCATTACTGTTTACATCAGGTTTCAGCCAACTTTCCGTCCCTAATACTATGTCGGCATTGTGACCGTTTATTAATGATAGCAGTTGTGGGACCTTTCTATAGACGCTCCTGCAGTTTACTATTACCACATTAATATAGTTATTCCTTGTTGTGTTTTGACTACTGTTACCTTGTCGCATCTCAGGAGGCGTCTTGTTGGGCCTAGGGAGGAAATTCTCTAACTTAAAAACCCACATGTGCATTCCACACATACTCCACTACCCTTGTAGCCGCTTCCTGAATGTAGTGCACACCTGACCTATTCAGGGAGATCCTACATTTCTCCACCCCAAAGCGGAGGTCGAGAAATTTGCACCTCGGAACTCCACACAATCGTCTGAGCTTCTGGTTTAAGCCTTCCACTTGGCTCCTAACCACAGGACCACGATTGGTTCTGGGAAAGACACTACAAATAGTTAACTCAGATTCCACACCACGAGTGAGGCTTTCTGCCTTCACCAACTCTGCTAACCACCTGTATTAACTGAGGTTGACCTCTGAACCCATACGGCAGGAGTAATTGGTGCCGACATGAGCAACAGTTTGCAGTAGCGTGCACCCAGTGCTCTCTATGGCCGCCGGCAGGGCCTCCTCCACATCTCGGTTGTGGCAGACAGACTGAACACTGGCCTTCTTCCCCAACCTTTCCGCTACTTCCCTAAGGGGCTCCTTCACCCGCGCAACACTGGAGCTTCCAATCACTAATAATTCCCCCCCCCCCCCCCCCCAGCCTCCACATTGACCCTCCGCCTCGTGCCACACGAACGGCCTTGAACCTGCCACTCCCCTTGGGGTGGCCCAACCGTGACCGGTACCCACGAAGGTGTCTCCACAGCATGGACCAGGGGTGAAGCATGTAACACCTGGGGTGTACCATGCGATGCACCAGACCCCCCACTGCCGCTACACTCTGAGGCAGCAGCCTGAAGACGGCTGACCGTGGCTATGAGCATGTTCAGCTGTTCGCGAACAATGGCTAGCTCCTCCAGCATCTGTACACAGCGGTCACACATCCAATCATTCCTAAGAAATTAACAATTTACTGTAGAGAGTTAAGTAACCAACTTTTAACTAGACTGCTAATTCACTAAAGGCGGCTGGTTACAAGACACTTCTTGTTGGAAACAATGAAAATAAGCAGTAACTGTCTCTGGACTGTATTCAAAACAAACACTACCACTACTGGCACTACAGCTGACTAAAGGGACTCTCGCTGACTGTATTCAAAACAAACACAAAATCTATGGAACACTATCACTAATACTCAAAAATTAAAGCTTCCTAAAAGCAAAAGCACACGGAAAAAGAAGTGACAAGTAAGAAAAGCACAGTTAATACTTAAATTTACATCGCTTCCTGCACAGGAGGTTGTAATGGAAACACAGTGTCAATCATTGTAGTCGCCCCATGCCCATACACCAGGAAAAATGGCGTAAATCCTGTGATGTCTTGTTTGGCGGTGTTGTAGGCAAACGTCACAAAAGGTAGCACCTCATCCCAGTTGCTCTGCTCAACATTGACGAACATTGATAGCATATCGGTCAAGGTCTTATTAAGGCATTCAGTAAGCCCGTTAGTTTGCAGATGGTAGGCAGTCGTAATGTGCTGAGTAATGTTGCACCAACGGTTTACCTCTGTCACATAATTCGATTGAAAAACTTTCCCTCGAGCCATAATTAACAACCTTGTGGCACCGTGTTTTAATACAATGTCTTCCACGATGAATTTGGTACCCTCAAATGCTTTAGCTGCTTTTGCAATAACATAGCTTATCAGATAATTAGTGCAAAGAATAATCCATCTATTGCCACTAGCAGACATTGGAAATCATTCGAGGAGGTCAATTCCAACACGCTGGAAAGGCATTTTAGCTGGTGGAATTGGTCTGAGTTGGCCAGGTGGTTTCTGAGGAACTGCCTTTCTCCTCGCACTCTCGACAGTGCGACACATAGTGACGGACACTCCTAGATAAACCTGGCCAGAAAAATCTTTTGTGGATCCTATCATATGTGTTAATAAATATTAAATGTCTGGCCTCAGGAGTGTCATGGAATTCCTCTAGAACATCTAAGCGCATGTGTTTAGGGATCACTGGTAGCCACCTCTTTCCAAACAGATCAGTTTTTCTTGCAAAGTAATCCATTAACTACCTTAAATTGTCCTTTCACATCCTCTGACTGATTTAAGGCAAGCATGATTTGAGATATCTTGGCATCCTTCTTCTGCTAAGAAGAAAGATCCTTGAGTGCAGCGAGACAGTCACTATCTTCATCAAAGTCTTGATGGTCTTGCACAGGGTTTCTTCCACTTTTGTACACTATGGTAATGTCATACTCTTGAAGATATAGTGCCCACCTGGTGAGTCGTCCTGTTGGATCCTTAAGACCTGTCAACCAACAAAGAGAATCATGGTCTGTAACAACTGTGAATGGCCTTCCATAGAGATACTGTTGAAATTTACACATGGCCCAGATCACAGCAAGACATTCTCATTCTGTAGTTGAGTAGTTTCTCTCAGCTTTTGTAAAGTGTCCTAGAAGCATAGGTTATAACCTTATCTTTTCCATCTGAAATTTGCACCAGAACAGAACTGACCCCATACCCTCTGGCATCTGTGTGTAGTTCTGTAGGTGCTCTCTCATCATACAGGCCAAGTACAGAGTCAGTCATCAGAGCATTTCACAGAACATCAAAAGAAACGTGTTGAGCACCACCCCAGATAAATTTAGCATCGGCTTTTAACAACTCTTGGAGTGGCCTCGCATTGATACAAAAGACTTTTATAAAATGACGGTAATAAGAACATAATTCAAGGAAGCTTCTCACATCTCTAATACTTTTAGGAACAGGAAATTCCGTTACAGATCTCACCCTTTCCTGGTCTGACCGCACACCTTCATTTGACACAAGGTGTCCAAGTGTTTTGATTTCTTTTGCTTCAAAGAGACACTTTCTTGGATTAAGTTTCAGTTTGCCTTTTTGGAGACACTTAAGAATGGCCCTCAGTCTTTTTTATGTGTTCATAAAATGTCTCAGAGAACACTATAATGACCGCACACCTTCATTTGACACAAGGTGTCCAAGTGTTTTGATTTCTTTTGCTTCAAAGAGACACTTTCTTGGATTAAGTTTCAGTTTGCCTTTTTGGAGACACTTAAGAATGGCCCTCAGTCTTTTTTATGTGTTCATAAAATGTCTCAGAGAACACTATAATGTCATCTAAATAACAAAGACACATTGTCCACTTCAGGTGACTTAGAAGATTATCCATCATTCATTCAAAAGTTGCTGGTGCATTACACAAACCAAACGGCATTACCTTAAATTAATACAGGCCCTCAGGGGTGATGAATGCAGTTTTCTCATGATCAGCCTACTTCGATTTACCAGTATCCTGAGTACATTTCCATGGTTGAGAAAAACTTTGCCCCCTTGAGACAATCTTGTGTATCATCAATTCATGGAAGAGAGTAAATGTCCTTTTTAGTTATCTTATTGAGCTTCTTGTAATCAACACAAAGTGCCAACTGCCATCCTTCTTCCTGACGAGAACCACTAGTGATGACCATGGGCTCTGCAAAGGCTGAATGATGTCATTCTTCATCGTTTTTCTACCTCATTGGGAATTATTTGACACTCCATTGCTGACACACAGTAGGCTCTCTGGCTTATTGGTTGATTGTCTCCATGCTAATTCAGTGCCTCACCGTCGATTTGTCTAATTTGCTCTTCACCTGTGGACTGAAGCATTCAGAGAACTCTTGAAGAATGGCAAGTAGCTTCTTCTGTTGTTCTTAGTGAGATCTGGTGATAGTCGAGCTAGAAGATCTTGTCTTATAGTGGTAGTGTTAATTTGACCCACATGCCTCCCGGCATGGGAGGTTTCTATGATGCTCAGATGTTCTGCAATTAATAGCTCAGCATTCGCTATGCACACATCTGAACCTGGCATGTGTCCAGTACTCTTATATTATCAAACATCCTCAGTATATTTTAAAAATATAACAGTGACTGTAACTTACAGAAAGTATGTACACATCTGTGATCCTAACCATATGACCTAACTGTGAAATTATCCCTACATCATAAAGATGTGAAAGTTTAAAAAAGAGGGGAAGGGAGCAGAGACATGAGTAATCCAAGCTCAACATCTCCATAGGCTACCCAATTAATTATGTTTTATTTTTTATAACATATTATTTAATATTCATACAATGTGTACAGGCCCATAATACACTGAGGAGCCAAAGGAAATGGTACACCTGCCTAATATTGTGTAGGGCCCCCATGAGCAAGCAGAAGTGCCACAACATGATATTGCATGGACTCGACTAAAGTCTGAAGTAGTGCTGGAGGAAACTGACACCATAAATCCACCAGTGCTGCCCATAAATCTGTAAGAATACAAGGGGGTGGAGATCTCTTTGGAACAGCATGTTGCAAGGCATGCCAGATATGTTCAAAAATGTTCATGTCTGGGAGTTTGTTGGCCAGTGGAAGTGTTTAAACTCAGAAGAGTGTTCCTGGCATGACTCTGTAGCGATGTTTTGGACGTGTGGGATGTCGCATTGTCCTGCTGGAATTTGCCCAAGTCCATCGGAATGCACAATGGACATGAATGGATGCAGGTGATCAGACCTGATGCTTACGTATGTGTCACCTGTCAGAGTCATATCTAGACTTATCAGGGGTCCCATATCATTCCAACTGCACATGCCCCACACCATTACAGAGCATCCACCAGCTTGAACAGTCCCCTGCTGACATGCAGGGTCCACCATTTCTTGAGGTTGTCTCCATACCCATACATGTTCATCTACTCGATACAATTTGGAACAAGACTCATCCAACCAGGCAACATGTTTCCAATCATCAACAGCCCAATGTCAGTGCTGACAGGCCCAGACAAGATGTAAAGCTTTGTGTCATGGAGTCATCAAGGGTACACGAGTGGCCCTTTGGTTCTGAAAGCCCCTATTGATGAAGTTTCTTTGAATGGTCTGCACACTGACATTCGCTGATGGCCCAGGACTGGAGTTTGCAGCAATTTTAATTTTCTGTCACATTGAACAATTCTCTTTAGTTGTTGTGGGTCCCATTCTTGCAAGATCTTTTTCTGGCCACAGCGATGTCAGAGATTTGATGTTTTACTGGATTCCTGATATTCACAGAACACTCATGCAATGATTGCACAGGAAAATCTCCACTTCATCGCTACCTCGGAGATGATGTGTCCTGTCGTTCATGTGCCGACTATAATGCTACATTCAAACTCACTCTTGATAATCAGCCGTTACAGCAGCAGTAACCAATCTAACAACTGTGCCAGACATTTTTTGTCTAATATAGGCATTGCCAACTTCAGCGCTGCATTCTGCCTGTTTACATATCTGAGTAGTTTGAGTTTGCATGCCTATACCAGTTTCTTCGGTGCTTCTGTGTAGTATTAGGTCCCTGATGACAGGGCAAGATACACATGAAAACTAGCTAAAACTGTTCCCACATTATGGAAATGTAAAATCCTTCTATCCACTGCATAACGAGTAGTATATACTACAATATTAAACATTTGCAACAGGCATGTGGAACCATTCTAGTATTTATTTATTTACTTATTTAGTCCTTCAAATCCTACATGTATAGAATATATACAAGGATATTGGACATGGTTAGGTATTTACACGATAAAATACAGTTTGTATTGCATTCCTAAGGACTAGATATTGAAGTAATTTAGAAAATAATTGTACATACAACAAACATTAGAGGCAACATACAAAGTACAATATTCATAATGCATCTTTATTTTTGTTGTTTGGGTTTTAGGTACTCTGACAGATTGTAAAAGCAATGATCAATTAAATATGCCTTTATTTCAGCCTTAAAACTACTGAGTTTACTTACTGATTTAATATGATTCGTCAGATTATTCTAAATCTTTATCCCAATATGTAGTGTGACTTTTTGGCACAATGATGTCCTCACATGTTTCATATGAAGGTCAGATTTTTACGTTGTATTGTATGCATGTATATCTTCATTTTTAATAAGATATCTGGGTGTCTATCAATATATTGTTTGATGAAAACTGATGTTTCATAGATAAAAATGCAAGGAAGAGGAAGAACTGACAATTTTTTGAATATGGGTCTGCATTATTTCGTATTATTTATGCCTTCAATAATTCTTAATATTCTCTTCTGCACTCTGAAAAGTTTAATATTTGTTGTTGCATTGCCTCTGAAGATTATGCCATATTTAATTATAGAATGCACATAGGAGTAGTATACATTTAACATGCTGGCTTTGCTGCAACAAGTTTTTAAGATCCTTATCATGTAGCAGATTTTGCTTAGTTTTCTTTGCAAATATTCAATATGTACCTCCCGTTTCGTGTTGTTCTGGAGCCAGAGTCCCAAAAATTATGTGCTGTCAACACTTTCAAGAACTCTGTCCATAAGTGTTATTTGTATGTTTGGGTGGTGTCTTCTTTTCAGATTATGGAAGTTCAGTGCTACTGGCTTTTCTTTGTTTATAATTAGCTTCTTATAGCAGAACCACTGTTCTTCACTGTTCATTGTTTGGATAGTGGAGTCTTTTTAGTTTTTCTTCTGTTTTACCACTAATAAGGAAGGTTGTATTGTCTGCAAATTGGAGGGTAATTTGGCAATAATTGTTGTACATAAGATTATTGACATAGAGGAGAAACAGAATGGGTCCTAATACTGATCCTTGAGGGACACCATATTTCACATTTTCATATCCTGAATAGTAGTAGCTGATTTTGTTATGGTCAGTATATTGCACTTCAACCATCTGTTTGAGACCACATAGGTATGTCCTGAGCCACTCATTGGATATGCCTCTAATTTCTAATTGGTCAAGCTTCTGCAGTAGGGCATTATGGTCAATGACGTCAAAAGCTTTGGATAAACAAAGACATATGCCTGTCACAAACTCACTTCCATCCTGTTTAGTATAGATTTCATTAAGAAATTCAAATATTGCACTTTCAGTTGAATAGCCTTTCCTGAAGCCATGCTGTGAGGGAGAGAGAATTTTATTTTTATTTAGGAAATCAGACAATCTCTCATTAAAAAAAATTTCTACAATTTTTGAAAATACAGGCAGTAGGGCTATTGGTCTACAATTTGAAACACATTCTGTATTTCCTTTTTTGAGCAGTGGTTTTAGTTTTGTTGCTTTTAAGCTTGAAGGGAAGGTTTCTGTTGCCAGTGAGCTGTTGCACAAGTGTGTAAAGGGTTCAGCTAAGGCAAGACAGCATTTTTTAATAATTGCATGTGGTATTCCATCAATTCCACATGATAATCCTGTTTTCAAGGTTTTTATAACTGATAAAATTTCTTCAGTATTTGTGGATGAAAGGAACAATAATGTAGACACATTTCTCACACTATTGGATGATGGAGGTGATATTTTGTTGTGTTCTTCCAGTCCACTCACCAACGGTTCACTTACATTAGCAAAATATTTGTTGAAGGTCCCTGCAATTTTTGTTGAGCAAGAAAGCATTTGTCCTTCATAACATAAGTTTATATTTTTATACTGTTTAGTTTTACTTGTTTGATTTTTTATAACCTCCCATACAGCCTTAGATTTGTTTTTTGAATTTTCAATTTATTTGTCATTTGCCACTGTTTTAGCTTTCCTTACACCATTTTTGAGGATCCTCTTGTAATTCTTCAGGTACAAATGAAATTCATGAGGCATGTTCAGAGTCTTTGCTATATTGTGTAATCTTCTTTTCTCTGCACAAGAGATTCTAATACCTGTTGTAATCCATTTGTTCTTCTTGAAGTTAGGTTGACCTTTGAGTTTTTTTTTTTTTTTTTTTTTTTTTTTTTTTTTTTTTTTTTTTTTTTTTAAATGGAAATGCAGCTTCAAAGTATGACATGAAGATTTCCATGAATTTTTCAAACTTTTTGTTAGTATTTTCACAAGTATACGCTTCATACCAGGTTTCTTCACTTAGTCTGTGTATAAAAACATTTATTTGTTTGTTAGTGAATTTTCTTGTTTCTTTTACAAGTTCCTCTTTCTCAGTTGTTTCACTTGGGGTGTATAAAGCAATAAACTGTGCATAGTGATCACCAAAGCCACTATTAAGATTTCCGGCACAGAAATTGTGATTTACATTTATGTTTATTAATATCTGATCAATTGTTGAGCTAGTAGTTGATGTAACTCTTGTAGGAGAATCTATGGTCCCTTTTATGTTATATGTTTCTAGTAGGGCTATTAAGTTTAGCTGGTCTTTTGAGACTTCTTGAAAATCAATATTAAAATCTCCACATGCGATTACAGTTTTGTTGAAGTTTTTTATAGTATTTAAAGCTGCTTCTAGTTGATGACAGAAATTATTTAAGTTCCCATCAGGGCTCCTATATATACAGACGATTATTAATTTTAATGCAGATTTCAACTGCAGATACTTCAGAAGCTTTCTCTTCAGCTAACAGTTCAATGGGTTTTATGTTGCAATAATCAATGCCACTTTTAACAAATATACATGACCCTCCATGACTGGATGTAATTCTAGAGAATGATGATGAAAGATTGAAGTCTGCAAGTTTTGTGACTGACATTGCATCTTTAGGCAGCCATTGCTCAGTTATACACATTGCAGAAGCATTTTTTAGCTCATCAGTACATAAAATTTCAAGTTCACTTAATTTTTTTTAGCAATGATTGGACATTTTGATGAATCAGCATGAAATTAAAAGATTTTTTAGGCTTTGGCATATTGTTAGACCATATTTAATTGATCACTTGCCTCTATCTTGTCAATAAAAATTAGGTCGGTAATAACAGAAAAGGTACATATTTAATGTACTCTAGTAACTCAGTCAGAATAAGAAGCAGTAAACAAAGTATCTCATAACACATTATGTAGAAGTGTCACTGTGGCTACATGTCCAACAATATCTCTGTAGAAGCTGCTATCAGCAGCAAGGGGCAGGGGGCTGGAGGGAGGGGGGGGGGGGGGGAGGCTTGCAGGGTCACTTTATAAAAATTTATGTAACATACAAATGTAAATATGTTAGAAGCAGGGGTGTCTAGGTTTGTGAAGTTAAGTACGCTCCATGGAACTGTAGTATAGCCATATTAAGTAAGCTGTATACACTGTACACTCCTCAAATCTTTAGGCCCATCCCAGAACATCTCCCCAATATCCACCTCTATGCTCACCCCTACCACTCCCCACACTCCCACCTTCTACATGCTTCCTAAAGTCCATAAACCCAACAACCAAGGACGCCCCATTCTGGCCAGTTACTGTCCCCCCACTGAGAGAATTTCTACTCTCACAGACCAACACCTTCAACCGACTATCGGAAACCTACCCTCCTATATAAAAGGTACCAACCATTTATTCCACCGACTCTCCACAGTTCCTGTCCCTTTACCCTGCAGTGCTTTGTTAATCACTACCGATGCCACCTCCCTTTACATTAACATCCCTAATGCCCGTGGCCTTACCGCTATTGAACACTACTACCTTTTCCAACTTCTGACAGATTCCAAACCAACAACTTCCTTCCTTGTCACCATGTCCAACTATATCCTCACCCACAATTACTTCTCCTTTGAAGGCATTACCTACAAACAAATATGGGTACAGCTATGGGAACCCACATGGCACCATCCTATGCTAACCTACTCATGGGCCACCTAGAGGAATGCTTTCTAAAACATCCAGAAGCCTAACCCCCTCACCTGGTTCAGATTCATTGATGACATTTTTGTGATATGGATCAAGTGTGAGGACACCCTATCCACATTTTTCAGAATCTCAACAGCTTCTTCCCCATTTGCTTCACCTGGTCCTACTCAACCCAACAAGCCACTTCCCTAAATGTTGACCTCCACCTCAAAGAGGGCTACATTGATACCTCTGCCCATCTCTAACCATCACAAGTACCTCCAATTTGACAGCTGTCACCCATTCCATACCAAGAAGTCCCTTCCATACAGCCCAACCGACTATGGTCATTGCATCTGCAGTGACAAGCAGTCCCTCTCGAAATATACCGAGAGTTTCATTGAAGACTTCACTGACCGTAATTATCCTCCCAACCTTGTACAGAAACAAACCTCCTGTGTGTATCTTTCCAGTCTCCCACCACCTCCCAAAGTCGTACAGTCTAGACAGAAAGGAGCAATCCCCTCATAAATCAGTACCATCCAGGACTGGAGCAACTGAATTACATTCTACGCCAGGGTTTTGACTACCTCTCACTGTGCCCTGAAATGAGAAATGTCCTGCCCACTGTCCTTCCCACCCCTTCCACAGTAGTATTCTACTATCCACTGAACCTACACAATATCCTCACCCATCCCTACACAGCCCCTTCTCCCAATCTCTTACCTCATGGCTCATGCCCCTGTAATAGACCTAGATGCAAAACCTGTCCATACACCCTCCCACCACCACCCACTCCCGTCTGGTTACAGACATCACCTATCCTGTCAGAGGCAGGGCTACCTCTGAAATCAGTCATGTGATCTAAAAGCTAAGCTGCAATCACTGTGCTGCTTTCTATGTGGACATGACAACCAACAAGCTGTCTGTCCGCATGAACGGCCACCGAAAAACTGTGGCCCAGAAACGAATGCACTACACTGTTGCTGAGCATGCTGCCAAACATGACATCCTTCATTTCAATGACTGCTTCACAGCCTGTGTAATATGGATTCTTCCCACCAACACCAGCTTTTCTGAATTGTGCAGGTGGGAACTCGCCCCACAATATATCCTACATTTCCGTAAACCACCTGGCCTCTAATTTCATTAGTCATTGTACTTACTCATCCAACTTCCTTCCTGTTCCCATTCCAGCACTACACAGCCTTCATTCCACCATAGCACCCATTTGTTTTACTTCTTCCCTTGTCTGCTACCCCCCCCCCCTTGCTGTTCACTGTCTAAGCTCCTGACTGTACATAGGTGCCCTACCCTCTCACCACCTCATCCCTGCCCGCTAGCTCCCCAGCAGCACTTCACTGTGTGCCAACCCTACCCTACAGCCTACTATTCCTTGGCCCCCTTCCCCTGCACACAGCCTCCTCTTTACTCCCTCCCAGTTGCCACTCACATCATGCAGTGGTGCTGCTGCTCGCAGTGTGGCTTCAGTTGCCTGAGACTGCAGTCATGTGTGTGTGTGTGAGTTGCGCGCGCGCGCGTGTGTGTGTGTGTGTGTGTGTGTGTGTGTGTGTGTGTGTGTGTGTGTGTGTGTGTGTGTGTGTGTCTGTGTGTGTGCATGTGTGACCTATTTTTGATGAAGGCCTTACTGGCTGAGAGCTTTATTGTGACAGTCTTTTTGTAGTGCCTATCTAAGACTCAACACCTCTGGTATATGGTGAGTAGGAACTTTCCTTTTCGTAATATAATATACTTTTTTGACATATTCAAAAGCTTCCTTGTGATTGGCTAAGGTAGGACAGAGACCCAACCACAGTTTTCTTTCTAATTCTTTCTAACTTACATTTTGCCCAACCCTCCCATTTGTCACCTGCCATACATTGTTAGATTATACAGTTTTGATGGTATATTTCTACATAAATAGCTATTAATGAATAGTACATGTATGTATAATCTCATGTTAATGATGTGTGTTTTATTAGTGCCATCCAATGTTTTCTATGCTTCATCAGTGGCAATATTATGATTACACTCTAATGTACAATGTGTATAGGTTACTTAATGCAGTTAAACTGCAATTCCTCAGTGTGTACTTCACTTCACATAACCTAGACACCCCCCTCCTAACATATTTACATTTATATGTTACATAAATTTTTATAAAGTGACCCCCCTTGCTGATAGCAGCTTCTACAGAGATATTGATTCTGTTAGTATCTACATAATGTGTTACAAGAGACTTTTTATTTACTGCATCTTATTCTGGCTGATTTACTACAGTGCATTAAATATGTACCTTTTCAGTTCATGTTGACTATGATTAATAATGTAGTATATACTATTGGTTATGCCATGGATACCAGGACTAATCACACCTATGAGCCGCCCCACTCCCCTCATTCACTTTTCCATGATGTAGGAGTGTTTTTTCCTACATTTAATATGAATCTTGCATTGCTTAATACTATAACGGGCCTGCACATGTGGTACAAATATTAAACAGTATGTATATATACCATGGGGTAGCCCTTGGAGGCATTGGACTCATATTACTCACATCTCTGCCACATCCCCCTATTTTTTAAACTTTCACACCTTTATGATGTAGGAATAGTTTCACAGTTAGGTCATATGGTAATGATCACAGATGTGTCCATACTTTCTTAGAGTGACAGTCAACTGTTATATTTTTCATACTGATGCTGTTTGATGATATAAGGGTACTGGGCATACGCCAGGTCCAGATTACTGGTAAATTAGTTAAATGGAATTGGTTAGTGACTGATAGTAGGGTCATACAAGTTGTAATTATATGAATAATTTCAGTTCCTGAATGTGACTATTAGAAGTGATTTTAGCCTTGGAGTGTCAATTGGTTACACTAGATGTATTTGAACTTCTGATATTGCCTCTTATAATGTTTCAACATCACATGTTTCTGAGTATTTTTTCTTATGGTGTAGTTCACACCAAATTGTGGGTTTGTTGTTATTATGTGACATAGTAATATCACTAGATTTTTTTATACTATCATGTGATTATTATATTACATAATTCTGTATGAAGTTCCTCATTTGGTTACACTGTTTGTATTATCTTTGAACTTCTGATACAGATTTGACATTTGAGGTGTTTTGCTGCTGCCAGTCCAAATGATTTGTGGTAGATGGACTGCCTCATATAGTTGTACAACATTACATATCTATGTACATTTTCACGTGTTTTAGTTCTTATCAAATAGCCAGTTTGTTTTTATCATGTGACACTGTATTATCATGTGACACTGCAGTAGCATCGTGTGACTGTTGTATTGGATAATATTGTACATTTTTGCATAAATTTTCATATGTGGTGGTTTCCACTGAATGGTTGGTGTTTTTAACTTGTTTTGAGATCCATTCTGTTACCATTTCTGCACTAACACTGTCAAGATTGTCCATGATCAAAACCTGCAGTGAATAAAAATACTGTTAGGCAGCACACTGTGCATCATGCATCTTTCCAAGTGATGTAATGCAACTGTGTGTTAATAACAACATATTTCACTATACTATGTCATCTACATACATGGTATATCTCCTTACACCAATTAGGGAAATCTGGGAATTGTTTATTTGGTGTCATGTACTCTATGTTAGTTGTTAATGGCAGAACAAGTGTGAATGGCATTTAGTTGTGATGAATATATATAGAAATTTATCAGTATATCAGGACTGGCTCTCCATATTTCAAACAAGTTTATCTGTGAGAATTGTCAAAGAATTCAACATTATCCCAAAAAGCCATGAACCCAGGATATCTGCAGTGAAAAAAAATTAACAACAAAAATGAACAACAATGAACATCACCTTCAAATTCTTAAAAATTGATGGCCATTGTAATAACACAATTCACGTTTCCATCGCACTTCACCTAGTGTAGACTGGGAACTGTCTGCTAGACCTGCCCGATGTGAACTGACTGGCCCGGCCCATGCTGCCGGAGTTGTTGTTGTTGTTGTTGTTGTTGCTGTTGTTATGCCGGCAGAGGTCGCGTCCGAATTCTCGCGTGCCCTCTGGTGGACGGGACTCTACTTGCAGCCACTACCGTCCGTGACGCGCCGTGCCAATGTGTGCCTCCCGCGATCTTTCTGGTGGCTACAGCAGCCATTATAAAAGTAATGTTTCCTGCAGAACTCCTTAGGACAGCAAAACTCTGTTTGCATGTCTGTTGTCCATTGTGTGGGCCCACCTGAGTGTCAGTCAGGGGTGCATGAACTTCTGCTGTGTCTGCTAAGTGTCATCAGTAGAAAATTATGATGAATTACTGAAGGCCATGATGAGCTCAATGTGGTGGCAACTGGTGAATAAATTCGGCAGCGCCTGGTGTTGGCTTGATCCCTTCTGCTTTGAGAATGTGTCCAAGGAATGTAACTTTCTGCTTCTGCAGTTGCAGTTTGTCTACGTTAATTATCACCCCTGCATACTGGGGAGCAATGAGAATGGGTTTAAGGTGTCATTTGTGAGTGTGTGAGGTGACAGGGAAAATTAAAATGTCATCAAGGTACGCATAACAGCAATTGATCTTGAGAAACACTCCACCAATAAATTGTTGACACATCTGCGCCATATTTTTCAGTCCATATGGCATTACCAGAGACTTGTATGGGCTGAAGGATGTAATAATAGTTGTCTTACCAACATTGCCTGGATACTTTGGGATATGATGATAAGCTTTGCAGCAGTCAACCACAGTAAAAACCATAGCTCCCATTAGTGAATGTGTGGAAGCATGAATGTTTGGCATAGGATGCCTGTCACGAACTGTGCAGGAATTAAGAGACCTGTAGTCCCCACAGAGTCCTACAGATCGATACCTCTCAGGTGCTAATTTTTTGGGCAACACCCAAGCACTGTCCAAGTAATGGAAAATGCCAACTTGCAACATTTCGTCCACCACTACCTCAGCTGCTGAGGAGTGCAGGTGCGACTCACAGTGATTGCGATGAATGAGTGGACCCAGGGTTGTGTCAATGTGTCAACACAGTGGGTTCACCATAGCACACTATGCACTGGTAAAATCTAACTCATGATGTATCATGGGTTCAAATTGTTCAAATGGCTCTGAGCATTATGGGACTTAATATCTATGGTCATCAGTCCCCTAGAAATTAGAACTACTTAAACCTAACTAACCTAAGGACATCACACAACACCCAGTCATCACGAGGCAGAGAAATGTCATGGGAATGAATGAAATTTAATTGCCACAGTGGAATGAATGAGGCAGGTAGCCCTGTACTGACTTGTTTTGTTTGTTGTCAGGGATTGTCCTGTGCTGCAGTGTCAACAGGCCACGGTAGTGCAATGTTGCCTCCTGTGGGGGCATGGTCGTGTGCGCTCAGGCCGCCGTAGCGCGGGACAGTCATCAGTCAGTCACACGTATACATGAGACTGAGAGATGTTTCATGTAAGTGAAGTCACTGAGAATTGACACAGGTTGAGAGAAGTCATTCTTGGATTGTGTTGATGGCTTGTATGGTCCTAACACACACATGGAGAAATGGAGCATTAGCAGTGATGTAGGTCATATTCAGGTGTGAGCATTGGTTTGGTCAGGTGGGAGGCAAAATTTACAAAGGAAGTAGACCCCTAGCATGCGTCGAAGGGAATATAGCATGTCCATAAATTGCATGGCTAGATACATAGTGTAGTGTACACAAAGGCCGATACTGACAGCTGTGTAAAGCTGCTGTCTGAAGCTTTTGGAGTGCATTTCTAAAATCTGCTGAGGCACTGTGCAGACATCAGACCCCATATCAATATGGAAATACTTGCATTTGGTACAGTCCCAGATAGGCAGGCGCCCTTGTTATGATATCACTGTTGTAGAAGAGAGGTGATTTGGTGTGAGCCGGTGTGCCTTTTGTGGCCCACATTTGTCTTTTCAGTAACCAGGACTGCTGGCAGTTGTGGGCAGCAGCACTGTACTGCATGTGGCATTGAGAAGATTGTATTTTTGGGGTGCAATGATCAGCAAGCATGGTGTTGGCTGCTGCTGGTGTGTGGTCTGTGTATTCTACAGGTCAGCACTTGTAAAGGGGCCTATGATGTCAGCTTCCTATAAGGTCAGAAGGCATCAAGTCTGTTCAGTGTACATGCTGATCAAATGGGTGGTGGAGGCAGGGGTGCCAAAATTAATATTTTGCTTGTGCTGTATCATTGAAAGCAGTCTTTCAACTAGGACAACCTTTTTTTCAAATGGCACGGCCTTGTGTGCAATCATTTGAGCTGTAGCGGGAGTTTGACAATCCATAGTGTCCACAGTGTCGAGACTGGCATCAGAGCAGAGTCCACTAGCAAGTGTAAGTGAAACCACAATTGTGAAGGAGACTCCTCAGTGAGCTGTTCTGCATGGACCACCAATTGCACCTATTGCTCAGCAGTGTGAGTGGTCTGTTGTAGCAATGCTGTTCTTGTGGTGTCATACTTGTTGTGTTTAGGAAGGGAGAAAATAACATCGCTCATAAATTCTGCATATTCAGTGAGACGGTTAACAGCATCACAAATTTTGAACTGTCATTCACAGTGCCCCTGAATCAAATACATACTCATATTTCATGAACCTTACTGTATTTTAACACGACAGAAAAGCAGGAGTTTAGGTTGTGCTGTAGGTGTACATTGTCCAGTGAAGCCTGATAATGGCTGTACAACTCCTGACCTGAAAAGCAAAACACGAACAGTGCTGACACCACATTTCCGCAGCACAGTTGTAGCTCCAAACACGGCATCAATGTTGCACAACACTTGTGCATATGAAGTGATTGTGTTGAATGTTGGCGATCACAGCACAGTAGACAGGGAAGACACTGCTGGTACCAATTCCATTCTCACGCACCAACAGTGAATTGTCCTCAAAACTCATTAACAATGACTCTGTTGGCAGCCACTGTTGCATCAGTCACTGTGTCTTCTGAGATAACATTTGCACAAGCATCTTGAACTGTATTCCACACTAATTGTCAATCAAAGCAATGAGAACACTGACCTGTGGCTGATGCTGATGAATTCAGAGTGGTAGGGCATTGTGGAACAGTGATCAAACTACGTTTTTTGTCCATTGTTAATGTGCAATAAGGCAACTCAAAACAGTATTTCCTGAATATCACAGCATCTGTGTCACTGATGTGTGTTATTTCCACTGTGTAGCAGAAAGGAACACACCAATAAAACCTGAATGCAAGTTTCACTGGATACAAGGTTTATTTGTGACTTCATGATACAGAAACACCTCTCTTCCACATTGCTTGCCATGAACTGCTATCTAAAATGCAGACACTCCAAACCTAAGCTTGACTCCATTGGTCAGCAATGTTCTTTGCCTTAATGGTCCCATGAGGCTGTATATATAACACACATTTGGTATGTTAGATTTCTTTACTGTAATGGCTCGTCGCATGAGAGCTCCCACCATTCTGAACTAGGAGTATCAACAACCATTTCAGACATTTAAGTTAAATATAATAATTTAAAGAGAAACATTAGTTAACAAGACATATTTTACTCTAAAAAATGAAAGAACATTCAATTTAGATATTGAAAAGGTGCAAGCAAGTAGGAAAAAATTTCATAAAAATACATATATTTGAGATAAGTATTATCAGTCCACATTAATGTGCCTGTATTATTTAACACAAAGTTCATACTATCTTAAAGGAGAACATTGAAACTCAGTGAGCATTTTCTATGTATCAGTCACTGATAAATAAAACAGATTAAAAGAATTGTCATACCTTCACCTGCTGCATTAATATCACAGGCGAACAGATGATAACTTTTTAATTCTTCAAAATATTTCATCCATTCCTCATCTGGAGTTGCTGGGATATCAGAGCTCAGACTACGACCTACTTGTTCTGAAAAATTTAGAATATAGCTTGTATCTTCATGACTGTTACTCCAAAAAGCTTCCACATTCCACAAACAGCAACATATCACATTAAACTCTATACACAACATAAATTTTGAAAAAAAAAAAATCTTTTTTCTATCTGCTTCCTCTTCTAATTGCTTTCATACAGGAATCTTACTTATAGGATGTAAGCAATTTCAAGTTTGAGTTTTATCATTCAACTTAAAAGCAATGTTCAGAAGTGTCAGTGGAATGAAGCACAAATCTTAACAACCAATAACATATTTTACTGAGCTATTGCTGTTTAAAATACTAACAAAGCTTATACAAAGAACTATGTTTCTGTAAACAGAAAAATTCTGTTGGCTCCATATTTTTTATCTGTAACATTCATTGTGTTACACCTTTCCCCACCTTAAAAGAAAAATAGAGTTCACTGAAAGCATACACCCTAAGACAAAGAAAATTACACCACATGAAGGAATTACCCAAATGGGATGGAAATCAGTAGATATGATGAACATGTACAGACAAACAAACAATGTGATGAACATGTACAGACAAACATACGATTACAATTGCAGAAGAATTGGGAGATTTATTCAAGAAAAATAGCTTCGTAAAGTGAGCAATTCAGTAACTTCTGTAGTTACTGAGCTTGGCATTGATTAACAAAGGTGTTAGATGTCTTCTTGAGAGATATTATACTAAACCCTGTCCAGGTGGCATGTTAGGCCAACAGGCTAGTTGGAGGACCCTGCCCATAATGCTCTAAACATTCTCAACTGTGGAGAGATCCAGCAAACTTGTCATATATATCAATGTCATATAGCAGTCTACTGTCAGAAGCCACATCCCATATGAAGCACAGTTGGATACTAGTTGACGAGACTGTAATGCACTCTTATTTCAACTGACTCTTTCATGACTGAACACATTGGCCAGGCATAATACCTTTGTCTATTCGAAAAACAAACATGTGACCTTTGTTGAAGCTGTGAGCTGCCACTGCAGATTTCTCAGTTTGGCCAAGGTGAATGCTCCTCACTTGTTCTGAACACCACTGAGGTGGCCTGCTATGAACACATAGCTGTGACTTGCCGAGGTACTGCATGCCACACTTGCAACTGATGCTGTAGACACAAGGTGCTCGTAGCCCATCTTTGACTTATCCGAGCACATTCTTGAATTTAAAAGTTGAATGGAAAATGGTTTTTATGTTGTACTTCTTCAATGTCCTGGCAATTTTGGTTGAGGATGACCTTGCATACAGAAGGAACACCAGCTGCTTGTTCCCTGCTTCTGGGTTGTTTCCTTTCTCCTTCTCGCTCAACTGGAGCATGTGCCTTCATCGTGAGCAGTCATCCTCAAGAAAGGTTCGACACAGATGCTGTAAGCCATTCATTGTTGTGTATGCTTTTAACGTGATTGGGAATTCTTAAATGTTTTCTTTACCACACAGCCAAATAAAATGAGTCATGCAAATATCTGTAGAATGCCTTCAATTTCAGCACTGTGTTTTTGAGAGCTGTTTGTCGAAATGTTCCATGCACAGGTCAGGAATGCATGCAAATAGTGGTGAGTGTGTGGCAAAACAGTTTCATCATGTCACTGTCAAAGTAACTCTAGAAATACCACATGGAATCTTCTGTAAGAACTTTTGCGAAAAGAGATACGATGTCAAAACTGACTAGTAGATTATCTTTTCCGAGACATATATCTCCAAGCACTTGCACAAACTCTGCCTCCTCCTTGACAAGGTGTAGACAGTGACCTACAAGAGGTGTGCGATTCATTTCACTATACCATATGTCAGTGAATTTTTGGTGGTCACTATCAGGTGTAGTGGAATTCCATCCTTGTGTCTTTTCAGGGCATAAAACTGTAGTTGTACATTTGATGCTCTGGGTTACAGCATTTTGGCTACGTCCTTGTCCACTCCTGAGTTGCTGAGTGAGATTGTCTTCCATGTCACAGCTGGTGTATCTCTGTTCATTTGTTTATATGCTACATCTTGTAATAGCATGCAGGCAGGCACCCCAGGATTCAATACCTTCATCCACTCTACATGCGATTAATGCTGTTAGCTGCAGTTCACATGTGGGCCTTTCCAGCTATTGTCTGAGATGGGTCTGCTAGGGCTGAGCCTGGACCCTCTATCAGTATGACTGGACCATTGGCAAACATTACAGTTTTTGAACTGCCCTTTAAAGTTATTGGAAGGTAATTTATTTAGGTCAGAAACAAGAGAGTGCTTAGAACTATATAGTATGTTCCCCCATTATGACATTGTTTTCATGCCTGATATACAGCACCTTCAGCTTTTTGTTATTAAAACCATGCAAGAATGGTGCCATTAATCTAATCACACTTCAGTTCACTGAGTAGAATTTTGTGGTGCATACTATCAAGGGCTTTTGCAGTGTCCCGGTACTTACCAACAGATTTTTTTATTTTACCTCTGGCTGCATTTTATTTGTGAGGTCTAGTATTGGTTTCTCTATGGAGAATCCATTATGAAAGCAAAACTGAGAAGCAGTTAACCAAATTAAATGATCAATATTGTGTCACATGCCACTTTGTTAAACACTTTTGAAAAGAATAGAAGGAATGATGTAGATCTGTATTTAGACTATACGGTTTGCTTATCCTCAGCATTGTAGGTGAGTGTTACTACATACTACAGCACTCTTAAGTCAGTATCAAAATATGCCCCAAGTGACTGATTGATTTACTGCAAAGACAGTTTAAGGGTATGTCCAATAATAATGCCTTCAGCTGTGTGTATTAGTTTTTAACAAAGTAGGAAAAGACAAATTGCTATTTACCATAGGAAAGACATGTTACGTTGCAGGCAGGCACAATTGAAAGACATTTACATAAAGCTTTCAGCCACAGCCACTGGAGTTCTGGCATGAGATGCAGAAGATGGCAACCACGTGTGCATGAGGTGTGCTTGCGTGTTCAGCAACTCACTTCGATTGCTTGTCTGCACAAATGATGCTTGTCTCTCTTTTACTGATGAAGACTGTGGTCGAAATATCAATTGTTTGTCCCCTGGTTCACCACAAGATGTACACCACTGTACACATCTTTCATGCTGTGGCCAAAAGCTTTATGTAAGTGTCTTTTAATTTGCCTGTCTGCAATCTGACGTGTCATCTCTACGGTAAGTAGTAATCTGTCTTTCCTACATTGTTGATATTCCTACCTGGAGTTTCCATTGTTTGTATTAGGTTTTATTTATTTACAGTTAGTTTCTGTGCAACTCATCATTAGTTATAGCTGAGGTCCAATGCATGTGGCAGCGTGGAAACCATGCACTTCCAGACGTAAGTTCATTATACATTTTTTGTTCCGTACCCTCTCATCGATCAATTACTAGAGTTTGTACATGGTGGAAAAAAGTATGATGATTGTATTGTATTCGGTAGCACCTGCCCATTGGTAAAGGTTTTTCTTTCACACAAACACCATTGTCTTCTTGAGGATTATTCCTGTGTACTTGAAGCTTACAGAAATAAAATACTTCTCTTGTATGTGCTCTCTTTTCTTTTAAAGCTATAAATAGTAGCATAGCTAGTACTATCTGTTGTTCTACTAAACTGAATGAGCGCAACACCATTGATGAAGTTTCAACCTCGGAAGAAGTTTATTAATACCAATTAGTTGGGGGGGGGGGGGGGGGGGAAGAAAGAAAAAAAACCCTCATCCAATCCAGAAGTCACACACAGTTAGAGTAATTAGTTTCTAATGTGTGTGTGTAGTGATCATTAATACTTAAAAGATCATTTCAATAATTCTATCACTGTCCATTTATGAGTTGCTAAGCAAGGTATCGACAAGCTGAATGTGCAATGATTAATATTTGTTGTACCCTGACAGTAAATCACTTCTCACTTGCTTTAAGCATCAAGATGATTACTATGCTGCTCAAATAGGTCTTTGATAGTCATTATCAAGCTAATTTCCGTAAATTGCAGTTAATGTTACTGAATCACACACGCGATGATAATGCCCAATATCCAGCCATGTATCATGAACTCCGCGCCAATATTTGAGAATTCGCACATGATTTGTTTGCACCAAAGTCAGGCCGTGGTTCCCTAGAATAATTTTTAAATCAACTGCGGATTGTAAATTAACAATTGTATGCCCATTCATGAAAGTTACAGCAGATCCGCACTCAACGACTGCTTGATCATGCACTCGAGCCACACGGAAGTTTTTTCCTTACAAAGAGAAAACATATCACGTGTAATGCAACAAGGTTATTCACAATTTTAGAAGGAAGGTTAGCATTGGCCATACTATTTATGGTTTATTGAGAGCAAAAACGATTTTCAATCACATAGTGATCATCTTCAGTGCTGTGGTGTACAAATTAAACTCATAGGCACTGGTATCAAGTTATTATCAGTTACCAAAGCTTCAATGCCAGTACCGGACACTGAATAAGTTCAAGCAGTGCCTTCAGTACACACGAGAGCTGGACGTTGGGTGAAATATAATACCCCTACATTCCTAGAGCTCCGCTCTATAGAATTTTGTTAGTGTTCTTTGTATCGTCTCGTGTTTCGAGTCAATCAGTGTTCGAGCTCAAGAAAAAATAAAAAGTTGTTGTTCAACTGCTACATTACATCTCTTCAGCAGACGGAGATAAGCTGTAGTCGACCAAAATGTTATTCAATGAGAACGCTTAGTGAGTACTAAATTAGGGCCGGCCACAGTGAGCCAAATCGCACATGAGACGGACGTGCAGACCACATGCTAGCTGAGGCTCGACTTATCCCAGCTTTGCTCAGTCCTTCTCAGAATTATCCAGTACAGTGCAATGTTTCATTTAGCATTGGAGTGTGACTTTTTTTGTCCGGCATAACTCTCCTCAGTTCAGCAGAATATTTGTGACAGTGCTGTTATCATTCACTGTTACTGTTTTTTCATGGCACAAAGGATTTACACATGTCCAGTGGCTGCTTGCACAAAAAGAGGCAGTCTAGTAATATGTCATCATGAGACTTTAAAAATGAATCAGAATGGCAGAAGAGAGGGATGAGAATTATAAATATCCATTATGTAGTTGCATAATGGAAGGGTACTGCAAATTTGCTATGAAATGATGTCACAATACCATTCAGGAAGAAGTTAAAGGTTTAGTTGACAACAGAATAGCAAATAATTACAATATTTGAAAAACAGGATTCATTGTCCTGTACATCGAGAAGTGCTTTGAGGCAAATTTGCAGGCACAGAGCATGTGAAGAAACTGTTGGTATGAACAGCAAAATTTCTGAAGTCACACACATTATTCCACTGTCAGTTGTAATCATTTTTGTCAGTTGCAACCATTTTAGATGGAACTGAATAAAGAGTACGGAGACTTTATTTACTACTGCATAGTGTGTTGCTTAAATCAAGGGGCATCCCTAGTACAATATTCCAATTTAAAACCAGCTATTGTTGAACTTATGAAGGAAAACTGAGTGCAGGACCTAAAATGTAACATCCAGAATGGATTGAAGGCCTCACATTTTAAGTGGACCTGACTGTGTTCTGCCCACTGCATGACACTGCAAGGTGGCAAACAACTTATTTCTGATACTTCTAGGAAAGAAATCTCACTGTAGAAGGGAAGAATTCTGACAAACATAGCCCAGTTCCCTAAGCCCACTGACATTAAGGAAAACATGACAATGGAATACTTCATTGAGGCCTTGAATGAATTACAAGGATAGTTTTCTCAATGCTTTGAGGAAATTGTCAATATTACATCTGTTATTGAGACTCTTTGCAATTTCAGTTGAAAACACTCCTGTGCATGTGCATATATAACTGGTCGGTCTGCAATGTAATTCCTGCTTTAGTGGTTCACAGGTGTCACATCGGATAATTTCTTGAAAGCTGCATGACATTTCAATGAAAGCACAGCTGTAAATCACATCCATAATGTGAATGGGCAGTGTTCTGGTACCCAGTTTCAGTGCCCGGACTCCAATTCCCAATATGTGTCAACTCATATCTGTTTATGTGCGGTCTCAGTATCAACCGTTCTGGTCACCTTGCCTTGCTGAGTTGAAATCCTGTGGCTCTCTTAATCAGGTCTTTACTTATACATATTTTTACTGCTGTTTTAATCGTGGAGTCCCAGTACATGGAGGTTGGTGAAAGAATCTTTGTCCATTTGTAGTTCATGTTACCCTCGTGTCAAGACTGTTCAGCAACAGCAGACTTTTCTGGCTTACCCAATCTGGTGTGACATCTATGTTCAGCACATCAATATGCAACTTTAAGAGTGTGACACATCTGGTCAATGTTTGGCTTCCCACATTGGCATAAGATTTTATGTATACTTGATCTACTTAGACCCAGCTTGTGTTTAACAGAAGCCAGAATCATTTGCACTTGTGCTCTAGGGCAGAAAATGGACACTTCCCATTCTTTGATGTATAGGCCTACAGAAAAGGCAACAGTTCCTCATGTCACAATGTGTTCAGTAAACCAATTCACACTGACCTGTATCTATGAGCTGCCACCATCCATCTCGATGCAGTGGTGGAACGTGGACTCTCGTTCTTAGGGCTAGAATTCTCTCGGGGCCGAGGAGCTTATCGGCAGAGCTTAGCCACCTTCACTTTGTGTTTGCACAAAACACGTACTCCAATAAGCAGATTGGAAATGCATTTCAACCTCCAGAACAGCCAGAAGTAATGTAGAACCTTACGAGGACAATTTTTCGACCTCAGGTCGGTGGCGTGTCCTTCGAGATCTGCAGGCTGTTCGAGAAACGTCAGATAAAACATGTTGTCTGCCCTCCAGTGTGGGTGTAAATGATGCTGGATTCTGTTAAACATGAACTATGTCTAAGAAGACCATGGATATATCAAATTCCACGTGAGGGTGGGAAATCAAACACAGGTCAGACATGTAGCACTGTTAAAGATAGACAGCTGAACACAGACATCACTTGAGACTGAGTCAGCCAGAATAGTCTGCTATTGTTGAACACTGTCTTAACACAGTGCATAACATGAACTGTGGAGAGACAAGGATCATTTCTCCCACCTCCATGTACCGGGACTCCATCATAAAAGAAGCAGTCAAAATACATGTAAGTAATGACCTGATTAATAGAGACATTGGATTTAAAGTTAGCGAGGAATGGAAACCAACACTGTCAGTACTATGGCATTGCCAGCCGCAGATAAGCAAATCTGAGTCAACACAGACAAGGAACAGGTGTCTGCACACTTAAACAAAATACTAACAAACTATCTGCACACATGCTGCGACATGAGTTGCAGCCGTGCTTTTCCTGCATTACACATGTGAACACCGTGGTTCACTTCTCCAGCAGGGGACACTGGGTGTAGTCATCCTCTGTGATTCATCTACAACAAAGTTATAGCCGGACCCACTCAGTGCCTCCACTTCTCTAGTGAGCCAACATATATATTGGCGAGAAACTGTAGCAATGTGTCAGTAAGTACCTGAAGACAATGAACAACTGTCTCGTCGAAATATTGTACAGCTTCCACAACATTATCTGACACTTGTGAACCACTGAAGTAGTTATGTTGGGAAAGTCTCAAAGAGCTCAGTGTAATTCCCATTTTAAAGACAAATCCTTTTACATCAAAATTGTCCAGGACGTCCACATTTTTTTCCACAGATAGAGAGTCCACATCTCCATAATGAAACAGTAAAGGTGCTACAATATTTTGATCAAATGTAAGACCTTCTTCTGAATATGAAACTAAATAAAACACTGTTACTTGGCAACCTGAGTGTAAAAATCCTTGAAATTGTCTGTGTCTGTCCATATGCTGGCAGTTTGTACAAGATAAAAATTATATTATGCCTTCATTGTGCAAAAACAATTAAATAATACTGAAAACACGTTTTGTTTGTGATCTGTGGTGTCAATAAGTATGAAACAGAGTCTTACACAGTGTATCTGCACCGCCACTTAAGTGCAGCATATTCACCACTTCTCTTTCTTGCCACTCCTCGTGATCAGACAGCACAGATGTGTGTCGGCTGAGCTGTCCCTGTGGCACTCCTGCCAGTGCATAGCTCATGTGCCAAACTCCACCCCTGCATTAGAGGTAACTGAAGAAAAATTTGGATAGGAAATTGGAGTTTAAGGACAAGAAATAAAAACACTAAGGTTTGGCAATGATATTGTAATTCTGTCAGAGATAGCATAGGATTTGGAATAGCAGTTGAACCTAATGGATTGTTTCTTGAAAAGAGGTTATTAGGTGAATTCAACAAAAGAAAACTAGGATAATTGATTGTAGTTTAATTAAAGCAGGTAGTGCTGGGGGCATTATACTAGGAAATGAACACTGAAATTAGTAGATGAGTTCTGCTGTTTGGCCTGTAAAATAACTGACGATTATTGAAACAGACAGGGTATTAAATACACTCTGGCAATAGCAGAAAAATTATTAACAAAAGTGGAATTTTGTAAATACCTAATGAATAAATTTAAGTCTTAGGAAATTTCTTCTGAAGCCATTTGTATAGAGTATAACCATGTATAGAAGTGAAATATGAACAATAAACAGTTTAGACAAGGAGAGCATAGAAGCTTTTGAAATGTGATGCTACATAAGAATGCTAAAGATTACATGGGTGAGTTGAATAACTTATGAGGATGTAATGAACTGAACTGGAAAGGAAACAAATTTATGGTACAGCTTGACTAAAAAATGGGATCGGTTGACACGACACATCCTGGGGTATCAAAGAAGTGTCAGTTTGGTAATGGAGGCAAGTGTGGAGTATGATACCTGTAGAGGGAGAAATAGGCACAGGTACTGTAAGCAGCAGTCACTGGGAGATGAAGGAGCTCACATAGGACACACTAACATGAGGAGTTGCACCAAACTAGTCAACAACAACAGCTGTAGCAAACAGATCACATTTACTCTGTTTGGCTGTTTGCTACAGAAATTTTAACAGTGTTAATACCTACTTTTTTCTGCTATTGTATAGCAGCACCTTACCCAAAAACTTTTCCACAACAAAATTTCAAATGGTGTTAAATAAATTCTGCACATGTTCTAAAAAATAAACAATTTGCACTTTTTATGTGGTAGTCTTTGTTTAGCAATGATAGCTTTCAAATTAAATAATTTTCATGTCAGTTACTTACTACATATTTTTGTAGTTGTCATTCGAAAACATTCAATAAATTCTGAAACTGCACTGCTGCTACTGGGCTATTTCTTCATAATTAACTGCTGTTTTTTATGTGCTTCTTATAACTCTGCGTTAATCCATAGCCATTCACAATCTTTTTTCTATCTTTTTAGCTGTTAGAAGAGTTTCTATTTTTATTTTGGTACACGTACGAATGACTTTCCACCTTCAAAACAGGTCTCATTTAAATTACTTTTAGTCCATCCACTAATTACTTAATTTTTTAAGTTCAAGAAATAGCTAGTATCTCATGGGTCAGATAGATACCACCTACATGAAAATTAAAGAGACCTTTGGAGACAAGAGAACCACTTGCATGAATATCAAGAGCTCAGATGGAAACCCAGTTCTAAGCGAAGAAGGGAAAGCAGAAAGTGGAAGGAGTATATAGAGGGTCTATACAAGGATGATGTTCTTGAGGACAATATTATGGAAATGGAAGAGGATGTAGATGAAGATGAAATGGGAAATATGATACTGCGTGAAGAGTTTGACAGAGCACTGAAAGACCTAAGTTGAAACAAGGCCCCAGGAGTAGACAACATTACATTAGAACTACTGATAGCCTTGGGAGAGCCAGCCCTGACAAAACTCTACCATCTGGTGAGCAACATGTATGAGACAGGCGAAATACCCTCAGACTTCAAGAAGAATATAATAATCCCAATCCCAAAGAAAGTAGGTGTTGATAGATGTGAAAATTACCAAACTATCAGTTTAATAAGTCACGGCTGCAAAACACTAACACAAATTCTTTACAGACGAATGGAAAAACTGGTAGAATCCAAACTAGGAGAAGATCAGTTTGGATTCCTTAGAAATGTTGGAACATGTGAGGCAATACTGACCCTACGACTTTTCTTGGAAAATAGATTAAGGAAAAGCAAACCTACATTTCCAACACTTGTAGACTTAGAGAAATCTTTTGACATTGTTGACTGGAATACTCTCTTTCAAATTCTGAAGGTGGCAGGGGTAAAATACAGGGAGCAAAAGGCTATTTACAATTTGTACAGAAACCAGATGGCAGTTATAAGAGTTGAGGGGCATGAAAGGGAAGTAGTGGTTGGGAAGGGAGTGAGCCAGGGTTGTACCCTAGCCCTGATGTAATTCAATCTGTATATTGAGCAAGCAGTAAAAGAAACAAAAGAAAAATTCTGAGTAGGAATTAAAATCCATGAAGAAGAAATAAAAACTTTGAGGTTCGATCATGACATTGTATTTCTGTCAGAGACAGCAAAGGACCTGGAAGAGCAGCTGAACAGAATGGACAGTGTCTTGAAAGGAGGATATAAGACAAACATCAACAAAAACAAAACAAGGATAATGGAATGTAGTTGAATTAAATCAGGTGACACTGAGGGAATTAGATTAGGAAATGACACGCTTAAAGTAGTAAATTAGTTTTGCTATTTGGGGAGCAAAATAACTGATGATGGTCGAAGTAGAGAGGATATAAAATGTTGACTGGCAATGGGAAGGAAAGCGTTTCTGAAGAAGAGAAATTTGTTAACATTGAGTATAGATTTAAGTGTCAAGAAGTCGTTTCTGAAAGTATTTGTATGGAGTGTAGCCATGTATGGAAGTGAAACATGGACGATAAATAGTTTAGACAAGAAGAGAATAGAATCTTTCAAAATGTGGTGCTACAGAAGAATGCTGAAGATTAGATGGGTAGATCACATAACTAATGAGGAAGTATTGAATGGAATTGGGGAGAAGAGAAATTTGTGGCACAACTTGACTAGAAGAAGGGATCGGTTGGTAGGACATGTTCTGAGACATCAAGGGATCACCAATTTAGTATTGGAGGGCAGCATGGAGGGTAAAAATTGTAGAGGGAGACCAAGAGATGAATACACTAAACAGATTCACAAGGATGTAGGTTGCAATAGGTACTGCGAGATGAAAGAACTTGCACAGGATAGAGTAGCATGGAGAGCTACATCAAACCAGTCTCTGGATTGAAGACAACAACAACAACAACAATGATTCCAAAGATATTAGATGCCATTGGTAGACAAAAATGGCAAATACTACCAGACTACCAAAAACTAAGCAACGTATCATTAAATATGGTATATCCTCTTCCCAGGATCAATGAAATCTTAGACAATTTGGGGACCGTGCTAAAGGGTACTATCAGGTACTAATAGATGACAAGGACTACAAAAAAGATGGCTTTTAGCACATCATTGAGCCATTACGGATACAACAAAATGGCAATAGGACTGAATACATCCACTTTTCTGTATTTACTGAATACCATGGTGACTGGAATACAGGGGAACGAAGTCTTTATATATCTGGACGATACCGCTGTAGTGGGCTCCTCATTAGCACAATACATGACTAAAAGAAGTATCCAATTGGTTGCAAAGAGGAAACTTGAAGCTGCAAGTAGAGAGAATTTTTACAAAGACGAGTCATGTTCCTGGGACATTTACTAATTGCATCCGGATTACAACCCGATCCTGCTAAGATGGAGGCAAGACATATACCCACAGTCAGAGACCACCTTGCAATTAAAATCATTCTTAGGACTCAATGTACTATCAATAGTTTGTGAGTGATTTCAATGCAATTCATTATATATTGACTGCCATAAATTCAAAATTAAATGGAACTTGTGTATGGACTGATTATTTAGTATAGAACCTATGTCTAACTACTTCATGACCATACATATTTAATTTTCTTTTATGTTTCTGCAAATTTTGATGGTTCACAGTCACAAATTGTTTCGTCGAAATTGGACGGAAGTTGCATATGGGGAAATAGTTTCTCCGGACCTTATTTTACTGGTAAATGCATGATAAACTTCGGTCCCTTAGGAAATTCATATTGAGCTATCCAAAAACAATTATATTCTCAATAGTCATTTAGCCCTGACCAGTAAAGGTATTCAAAACCACTACAATAACTAGTTATGTCTATTGCCCTAAAATACAATATATATCATTATGTGCTTTTCTCTGCAAATATATTTCCACTGCCAATTATAGCTATATGTTAATGCACAAAAGTAAATACATTGTTATAACTGGCACCTCTGAACAGGGACACGAATTAAAAAACTCATCTACTGCTCAAAGGAATAAAACTTTTTTAGTGAGATAAGCTGTGTGGAAATTTTCATGCAGAATTGTAGCTAATCTTGTGCATTTGATTTGTTACATGCATCAAACACCAACCAATAAAATTTCCATTGAGCGAACAAAAGAGATAAGGCAATTAGAGAAATTTGCAGAAAAGAGAGTTTTTGGAATGGAATTTGTGCGCAAATCTTGTTGCATCGCTGAAGGCAGTCATCAGCAACGTAAGTTAAAATTTTGTCAGCCGTAGCCAAGCTTCCTTAGTTTTTGCCATCATTAATCAATTTGTGACGACCTTTAGTAGTTGCAGTAGAAAATTTGCTTCAAATCCAGTTGTTTGCATTTAGTAGATTGGGCATTTCTTAAACGATTCCATTGTTATGAATTGTATATCAGTTGTTTTTAAATGTCCACTGCCATTTCACAGAGCTGACCAGTATTAGTTTTCATTTATTTTGATCTGTGTGCAGCCATTCTTCCTTTACAGTCCAGAATAGTCACTTGTTCTCGTGACATGCAACTCCTGACATTTCGATCTTGTGGCATAGCAGTGACAACTGACTCGCTACCAATAAATTACATCTCTGTCAACAGCTGATGGGCGTAGCTCAAACGAACTTCATTGACTTACTGTTTGTAAATAAGTGAGCTAAGGCAAATAATAAAATGTCATCTCTAGATTAAAACAAACAGAATGACACGAAGGAAGTGTCGTGTCACTTACAGTCCCAGTAGGGCTGAGACGACAATCAAAACAATTGTAGAAAGTGAAGTAGGAAATATTATGGACTTTGGTGCCTCACACCATAATGTTACTGAACTATACAATGTCAGCACAGTTTCTGCCACTAATACTCTTAGTCATATACCAGTTACAAGGGAGGCAGGTGAAAGTAATCCAGGGGTAGTGACAGATGATGTATTCAAACATCTACTGAATCAAATAAGTCAAATGATACAGGATGGAAATCGCCAAATGAAAGAGGAAAATCGTCAAATGAAAGAAGATTTGATGGAGGAAAATAGACAAATGTTAGGCTGGCTTCAAGATAAACTTTCCACAGTAAGCGAAGAAATAAAAACTGTTAGAGAAGATGTAGCCAATGAAGTAGCAAATCAAGTTAAGGATTCAGTTTCTCAAATGCAAAGTGGAATAATTTTTGAACTGAATGACGCTTTAGCTAGCATGCAAACAGAGACAGCTGACATCCGAGACATAACCAAGAATCTTGACTCCTCTGTAACCACAGTTAATCATAGATTACACAGAGTAACTACGCAGGTAGGAAAACTAACCGTGGGAATGTGAAATTTGACTCTGGAAACTGAAACAAAAGTAAAAGAGAGGCTAGATCATCATGAGAGAGAATTTAGAGAAAAGTATGGGAACTGGATTGCTGGAAAGGACAAATTTGTCAAAAATAAAATTAACAAAGACCTAGTAGAGACTGTGAAAGCTACCACTCTTAGTATCTTGGCAGCTCCTGGAAGCTCTGGAGGCACTGTAATGTCTGAACTTGGTAGCATTAGGTGTACCCTTCAGCAAGAAATACTAAATTGGAAGCTAGAGGTAACGGAACAACTAAATAACTTGAAGGTACAAGTGAGTAGTAGTTCCCGAATACAGAGACCGAATTATCCTACCTCTTTAGCCTCAGAGGCAGAAGAAGAATTATTTCGGCAGTTCCCAATACATGTTGTATCTAATGAGCACACTTCATCACCACGTATATCAGTTAGTCACCAAAACCAAGAATCTGACTCAGTAGTACAAATGATGAAGGAAGAAAGCATGATAAAACATCGTGTTTTTCAAACCTTTAACCTGGAAAAATGAAGCATACACCCAACTGTTTTTCTTTGTTGATCCTGTGGCATTTTTCCAAATTTATGGACTGATAGACAGTATATCCAATTTGTTACCGGATATATAGGTGGTGAATTGGCAATATGGGGAACCGAAATGTTTGATAAGTGTTGAACATATGAGGAAGTTGATCACTGTTTCCTCAGCAAATTTTGGAGTGAAGGTGTTCAGAAGGGCCTTAGTAAAGAAGTTTATAACACAGAACAATTTGACCCCAGGAATAGTAGCCTGAGAAAGTACTTCAGAAACTATCTTGGCAAAATCCAGTATTGGGATACCCCTATTAATAGTAAAGATGTAATTATGATCCTCAATTCTAAATTACCCATATGAGTTTCGTGAAAAGCTGATAGCCATACCAGATGATGATCCAGATACCTTTCTGTCAATATTAGATTCCCTAGACCTGATGTACGAGGACATAAGAGCTAACAAACCACGGAACACTCCACAAAATTCTTGGCCACAACCTTACGAGAGTAATGGCTATGAAAAGCCAGGGAACGGTTACAAAAATAGTAACGATTGGCAAAATGGAAATAAAGGCAATGCGTATCCGTACAAAAGGAATAGACATAATCAACACAACCAATTCAATCCTGTGTATAACACAACTGGTAACCAGTATGGCAATCAACCGTACAAGCAGAAGTTTGGAAATCATTTCAGTCAAAAGGGTTGGCAACAGCAGGGCGGATCTCAGTGGAATGCACCATACTTGCAGGGCCAACATTCAGATTATGGGCAGCAACAAACAGCTCATAATCTCCACTCATACCAACACAACTCCACGCCTAGTAAAAATCAAGTGCAGGGAATGTATAGAAACTCACAGTTTAATGGCAAGCCACAGTGTGAAGACGGATTTCACTGTAATAATTCTGGAAATCATAATGGTAATAAAAATCATCAGATCTCGTGAAGGAAGTACAATCCTCCTGCATTTTTCGTGAATATGGGAAGACAGTAACACATACTGGACACCAGAACAAACGCAACAACACCTTGACATGAGGTTTGTATATAATAGTAATTTTGTTCCTCAGTGTTCTCATAATGTTAGATTGGTCGAACTTCCTAATAATGAAGGCCAATCAAAACCACACTAACAGGAAAACTAATTTCAGCATCTGAAAGCTCCCTAAAGGATGCTGTGAGACAGAATGGGGGTGAACACTTCGGCAAAGAGTCTAACCATGACATACTTGTACTGAGATACCATGATGGAATTGACAGGAATTGATATAAGAGGAGAATTATTACAAGAGAAAGAGATCACTGAATGTGATGAACCAATGCATCTTTAAGGCCTTGACAAGTTACTTGGCACTCAACTGTCCCTGCAAACACTCAACCAATCATGTGGCTACTTTCCTAGATTCGGAAGACCTGAATCAATTCTCTCAGACAATGGATCTAACTTTTTTTGCTCATCATTGCATTATGCAAATCCTTATCTCAAAATTCAGGCCCCAGTCGAACCCAACTAATTGAGTCTTCAAGGAGTTTAATCGTTTCATTCGTACTGATGTACCAAATCAGCAGACTCGCTGGGTTGACTTGGTGTCACCCTTGGAGGAAATTGTGAATAATCTACCGCACATGTCTACTGGTTTCACTCTGAGTGAGTTGATGTCTTCTGACCAAGAGAAAAATGAATGCGTCAATTCAATTCCTAAATGCAACAAGTGCTAGTTTAGACGCCAGAATAAGACAAGCTCTAACAACATTGATCATCCAAGGCAATTTATGCAAGAAGGCATATGACAAACATATTAATAACAAGCATATAATATTTATGAGAGAAAAATTAATATAAAGTGAAGGATGTGCCTAACAAGCCGGCTTCTGTGATATGAAACGGTAAAGAAATTAAAGTAAAATGTAGTATGTAAGAAAAATTTTTTTAAGTTCAAGGAGCAGTGATTGAAAAACGAAATTTATTTTCATCAAGGACAATGGTTGCTTGAAAATTAATCGTTCATGATGCCACTAAAAAGGAAAATAAGTAACTAGTTTCTAAGTCAGCGATGTCTAGATTAACTTATAATGTACATAGAAATCTGGAACAAGTTCACCTCTGCATTAAAATAACCTAATGCTTATGAAGCATGTGAGTTACTTGTAAGTATCAACATGACAATGAAAGCACTATCCTTCAGCTAGATAAACAGAGTAGCATTAATTGTAATTGCAATACGCAGGTCAGATACATTTAAAGCCATAAATGAAATAAAATACCAAGCATAAGAGCATAAGTGACAAGGAGAAAGCAATGATGACTTAAGATCATTTATAGAGGTCAGTGCAGCGGAATGCAAGCAGGCATCAAAGCGGGAATAAAATGACAATGAAACTGCCAGTAAAACAAAGCAGGTAGTTCTTAATTACAGCACGTATTCAGACATACGATGGAAAGAAAAATTAATTTCTATGTCATAAGGAACAAGGAGTTGTTTGCTATATTTCTTCTTCTATGTACTTTTATATCTATGTCTTTATTCTGAATTTGTGTAAATATCCTAACCCGCCTAAACCCGTCCAGTAGACCTGATGTCACAGATTGAGAAATGCGGTTGGCGTGGAAGGCTGGTTTGGCAAATGATTTTCAAAAGGAAACGCATGTATGAATCTGGGAAAAGCTAGTTTTGAAATGTCTTTACTTTTTCTTTTAAAGTCAATCCAAGATGCAAGCTGAAATTGTGATAAGGAATTTGAATATTTTCTTGAATGGTGTTTTGTTTTCAAGAGGGTGATCAAGTGTGACTGATTGATTCTTGCATCTAGTAAAAAAGATATTTTTGTCAAAATGACAGTGATAAATAAGTCTAATGAACAGAAAGAGCGATTCAAATGAATAAAAAAAATTTTTTTTGCTAACAAATCAGAGAAACTAGTGTATTGTGACTGTGAATCGAAAGTGTAATTAGTCTTAGAGAAAGATGATGAATAATGTAAAGCGATATGTTATTGTGGTTACCAACAAATCAACAGAAACTGAAATGAACATGATAATTGAATTGAAGCTCTCAATTAGCAATCTTCAAAGTGAGACAAACTATTTGATTTTTAAAAAAAAAAAAAAAAAAAAAAAAAGAAAAAAGAGGGAGAGAGAGAACCTGTGTTAAGTGAAGGCTTAAAATGCTGTGGAAGTCTGTCACAGACATGAAGCAATACATTGATGTGGTAATTTCATTCACGATGAAAATAATAAGTGTTAACGTGCAGATATGCCGATGAACAGTGATACTCCAGTTGTGTAACCGAAGGCGGTGATGTGATTAAGTGGAGTGCATTGAAAACCACGTGTAAGCGTTAGCTGCTTTGCAAAGAGCAAGCGCTAGCCTACCTTAAAATCCTCAAAACCGCTTGGAAAATGTGAAGGCAGGGATGGAAAATTGAGTCTCTGTCCCAAAAAAAAAGTGATAACGTGAATGAAATGCAAACAGCCAAACCTCACTTGAATAGTGACAAAGTCAGATTCCTATGAATCCCAAGTTCTAAAATTAGATTTAAGCTTAGTTCTTAGACTAGTAGGTATTTATATATTTTTGTTACATGTAATGTGTGTACCTAACGTGTGAGTGAGACTCGCCCACTAGAGCTGATGAAAAGTTTTATTCTCAGAGAACGCAAAGTAGCGATGCAACTTCTCAAGGGGTAAGCTTCATCTGGAGAAGAATCAATTTTAACTTACCTGTCAAATACACAAATAATGAAAGCTTAAAAATCATGACAACTAGTGAGCAATGCAAGATGGACATGTGTGAGAAATTCCATGTGTGAGAAGTATATGTGTATAGAAAGATGAATGCCTATGTGTTTTCTTTCAGGAGCAAACAGCCTATGAGCTCTGGACAATAACTTGAGGCCACAAAGATGGTCCTTATGAACTCTGTAAAAGGAATAATTGAGCACAATGTATAATCTCCATTGTAAACTTTGTAGATTTACTGTCTTAGTTTTTAAATTTTTCTGTGTATCTTTACCTTAAGAATTGTCTTTTGTCTCAGAATGATAGATCACCATATTTGTGTAATCCAAACTGTCAAATGACAGAAATACTACATTTGATCCATGTAAATCTGTAGGGTACTCAATCCCATAATGTTAACGGTGACAGGTGAATCTTGGTAATCTCCTTGATTTCCAAGACTCCCATGGAAGGCAATGTAACATTATGTGATTGCCCTACCATTTTAAATCATTCACTAATTGAGCAGTCGCTCGGCAACAGCTACACTTAGCAAATAACGTCCTGTGACGTGACATGTTTATTGTGGAAGCGCCGTCAGAGATGCAGTGAGCTATTAACTTTGAAAGCCACTGTGCGAAAGACTGACCAAAGAAGAACATTTTTACACATTCTTTTGATGTATGAAGTATTCTCGATGAACAGTTACTCATTCTTCTGTCTCTTGTAATATGTGTCGGACATGCATTTCTTGCCACCGTATTATTATTGTTAAAAAATATTATTTTAGTGTAATGTGAAAGTGCCATATGGCATAGAACTAGATTCATGTGAGAAGCTGTATTGTGTGACGTGTATCTGGAAATGTTACAAGATGTAAGTTCGTTATATATCGACTGCCATAAATTCAAAATTAAATGGAACTTGTGTATGGACTAATAATTTAGTATAGAACCTATGTCCCACTACTTCATGACCATACATATTTAATTTTCTTTCATACTTCTGCAAATTTTGATGGTTCACAGTCACAAATTGTTTCGTCGAAATCGGACGGAAGTTGCAAACGGCGAAATAGTTTCTCCACACCTTGTTCTACTGGTAAATGCATAATAAACCTCAGTCCCTTAGGAAATTCATGTTGAGCTATCCAAAAACAATTATATTTTCAACAGTCATTTAGCCCTGACCAGTAAAGGTATTCAAAACCACTACAATAACTAGTTATGTCTATTGGCCTAAAATACAATATATATCGTTATGTGCTTTTCTCTGCAAATATATTTCCACTGCCAATTATAGCTGTATGTTAATGCACAAAAGTAAATATATTCTTATAAAGGACCATATACCATTGTCAATGTGGAGGATCCAAATGTGATTATTTGATTACAGAGAAAGAAATATATAAAGGCCCATGCAAACTGATTAAAAAAGAGTTTTCTGAAGTACGGGAAATAAGAAGAGAGATGGCACAGAAATACTCAACAATGGATTGGAGTAGTTCAACAAAGTGCTGTGCACTAGAATGACTGAATTTTAAGTAGCGAGAATTACAGGAATACAATCGGGAGGCTGGTTTTTCTTTCTATTGCAGATGGTATGGAGATAGGTCCTGTGGGTGACTGAACGCCATTCCAGGATGTACAAATGCAACAGTTCCAGCCTGGACTGGAGATTTATGACAATAACCATAGCATGGTCAGTTCATACAGTACAACCTGATGGATTGTTAGCTGTTTTCACTCAAGAGAACTATACGAAAATCTTGTGCAAACACAACTACCTAGTTGAGTCAGGTCAATGTAAGTACAGACAAGCACAGCAGACTGTAAAATGCCATGTAGGGAAGATTTTGGGAGCAAAAGAATGAACTGGGAAGCTGGTTAGGCACTAGCAAACAAGAGTAAAATGAGGAATACTGAACTGTATTGGTGAGACCAGCAAGATACTGTTTGGTACACTAGACAAAGATGATGCTTCCTTCTTTAAGGCAAAACCAGATGTGCTAGAAGAGCAACAGAGAAGACTGCTGTGACTGTCTAAAGAGCAAGTCACTACAGTAAGAGTGTCGCTAATGGTGGTCAATCAAATGATAAAAGCCATGACCAAGAACGAGCAGATTATTGCCGAAGGGATTAGAAAACTGAACACTCATGTGGAGGAATATGAAAACATTATGAGTAAGAAGTTGCAATATACCATGATTCTAATATCTATAACATAGCAACTAGTGCAACTCACAATCGTGTTCACTGAATTAGAATGTGAATGTGACTGGTTGATTTCTTCCATGGTGAATGCGCAGAAGGATCTATTAGAACCACACTTGATCAGTCTCATACAGTTTTTTAAGTATCTTGAGCTCACTAAGGAGCATTTGACTGGTAAGAAATTCCCTATTGCACTCATAGTGGACCAATGGTATGAGTTATTTCATATAATAGATTTAGACATATTTTTAGTAGGTACTATGTTAAGTTGTGTGTTAAACATACCCTTAGTCAATAGTAACATATATACACCCTATCCAAGGTTTGAACCTACCAGCTAAATTTGGTAAGTCAACGCAGTTATTCACTTATACAGCACCAGAAAATGAATTCCTGATCACAGATGAAGCGAAGTGTCAGTATGCGCAATGTCCACTGATAAACTTCTGAGTAAAACAGTCACCATGAGACATGAAGTATGTATCCATAATTTAGTAGTGATGTCCATGTAAGATCGCAAATGACACAAACCTTGCATGCTGCAGCCCATATGACACAATCACAAATATTGCAATATTAAATACATAGTGTTGAACAAAAGTATCTGGACACAAATATGTTGCTCGAAAGGATGAAGGGTTGACTAAACTGTGTAATGATCTACCTCCCACTGACCTCACTATGTGAAACAAGAGAAGGCTAAAAATTTTTAAGAAAATGTAAGGGATACCATACACAGATTATGTTGCAGTCTGACCATATAGTAAGCATCAATACAACTAAAATAGATATAGTTCCTAAGATAAAAATAGATATAGATTGTTGGCTAATGTAACAAGAGAAACAAGAAATGTTTCAGATCCTCATAATCTTACCATTAGAGCACATAGCTAAACTTTTACATGACCCCATAGCCACAACACATAAAACACAAGAACTACAACATGAAATACACACCAATAACATATGACCTTCAGAGGATGCTTGATAGGTACATGCTTTATGCGTGTGCATGTGCATGTGTGTATTTGGAGCTTACAGGCACCAAACACCGAGGTTATCAGTGCCCTTACATACATTAAAAGATACGAATGTGGATGCAATTATGAAAATGTATAATTTAATTGGATAGATACAATATCTACTCATGAAGCAGCAGCAGGAGAAAACACACATAAAAAAGGTTTTACATGTGCAGGCTTTTGGGGCCATTCACTCCTTCTTCTGGCAGAAGAGTTGAAGGGAAAGGAAGAGAAAATGTCCTTCTCATTCCGTCCAGTAAGCCTCTCCTGAACCATGGTTCTGGGTGACTTTTCCAAACTACCCCTCTTCCTAAACCTCTCTAGTCCTTTTCCTTCACCCCTCTTTCGTCCCCTTCAAACTCTCTGCCGGAAGAAGAA
Organism: Schistocerca serialis cubense; assembly: GCF_023864345.2. Classification (NCBI taxonomy): domain Eukaryota; kingdom Metazoa; phylum Arthropoda; class Insecta; order Orthoptera; family Acrididae; genus Schistocerca; species Schistocerca serialis. Next base: position 54,077,566 of record NC_064639.1, read on the forward strand.
GCCACTGGCTCCGAAAGCTTACATATGTAAAATCTTCATTATATGTGTGTTCTCCTGTTGCTGCTGGGTGAGTAGATTGTTGATCCATCCAATTACATTATAATATCAAACAGTGTGCTCACTCCCTCTTCTTGACCACAGAATCACTCTACCTCACTCACTCTATGACAATGGAAAAAGGGTAAAAGGTGCTACACATGCAATTGAACAGAAAAAAATCACAGATGAGCTAAATGAAAGGCACAGGGAAATGAGACAGGCTGGCCATTAACAAAAAACATGGGGGAATCAGTCACTCTGTTATGTTAAAAATGTCTCCCTAAAGTTTTCAGAAAAAATATTGGACAAATCACAAAACCTTAATACTCTCACCACACTCATTTGAAAATCACCTAAAATAGAGGGCAGAGTTGCAGACAAGTCTGCCACTATCCTCTGGTTGGAAAATAAAAGACAATCTAATAAAATTTGGTGCACAGTGATCAATACGCCACAAGCATCACACATTGGAGGATCCTCTAGCTAGAACATGAAGCCAAGCATCCTAGGGCTGTAGCCTATGCAGTGACGAGTATGTGTGTCCCATCGACACAAATGGAAGGAGATATGCCACGTCCATGTAGTGGGCTTTACTAGGGTTATTGTCTGTCACTTCCAGGCACTCAACCTCTCATAGACACAAGATTCTGTATCTCAACAGTGGAGGCGATGGAACGCCGAGATAACCAAGCATGATGACATGTCCCCTTGGCTGCCACGTCTGCCCTTTCATTCCCTGAAATATCAATGTGCCCTGGCACCAATCAGAAGGAAACTTCCTTCCCCAACTGTTGTAGTTGGAGGAAAGTGTCCTGGTTATTTTGGACTACTTTCTTTGCTGGGTACAAGTCCTGCAGAGAGTGAAGGGCACTCAGAGAATCTGAACACACAAGGAATTTAACACTTGAAGAATTTCTCATCTGCTCCAGGCACAAGATCACACATAATTCTGCCTCAAAGGAAGTAAAGTCTCGAGGCAGTCGAACCTTGAGAACACGATCTGCAAAAACAACAGGGCAGCCAACAGAGTCCCCTTGTTTTGAGCTATCTATAAAGATAGCTACATAGTTGTGATGCCCATTTAAAATGTCAGAAACTACCATATTAAAAACAGGAGCAGGAATGCAATCTCTCCTGTACACCACCAAACCTAAAATTCCATTGGTCTTCTGCAGTAACCATGGTGGCAGCCAGTTAAAGCCCTTGATTTAGGATTGTGCATGCTACACACCAAATGACTTCAGCACACAGATCACAAATGACATTGTTGCTCATGGATGATTGGAGAAAAAGTATTGCAGAGGCAGATGAGCAATAGTACAGTATGCAGGTGAAGTCGGAGCTGTGAGGAACTTACATATCTGATGCACGATGAAGAGCTACCAACAGATGGTGAGTGGTGGTTCCCAAATCTCAGGACAAACATTTGTTAGGGGCTGGCACCTGTGGCCAGCCTAATCCCCTCACACGGAATAATGTCAATAATCTCCAGGTAAGAAGGCCTCGCTGACCCGTACACTGTGCACCCGTAGTACTTTGCATGGGGATACCCTGGTTCAGTAATATTTTGTTTTAATTGTGACCTGTTATTTATGTATTTACTGTAAATGCCACAAGAGATGTGGCAAACCCATTTATGAAGTAGGAGACAGGTGTCTGCTGGAGTAACTAATACAGTAGTGATTAGTAACACTGCTAAGGATGTAGTAAGGTAAAAACCTCTTCCTTATCTGACCAATATAGTGAGGAAGAGGAGTTAGTGTAGTACAACACTCGAGCAGAACAATATACTCCCCTCCCCAACAAAGTGATGTGGAGAGAACAAAGTCAGAATCTGTGGTCTACAGAAAAATGGGGGCTGACATGCCCACATTAGAATTGCCCTAATTGCATGCTGACAAAAGACAATGAAAAGAGGTTCATAGACAATACACTCTACGTGGCAAACAAGCGTGAAAATTATAACTGATGTCAGAATAATGATTTCACTAATGTGAGTGTAGTGTTACGGGAAAACGTTAATCTGTATAAAAAAATTTTATAACATCTCGTTGTCCCTGTAGAGATGTACTACGGGAAGCAAGGAGAGGATGTTTGGTAGCCAGTACTTGCTTTCTATAACACAAACTGCACACATACGTCAACTCGGTTATAAGAATAGAAATCTACTTAACTTAAGCTAGTTGTTGAGTGGTACAAGCTCTCTATAACAGTCCATGTTAGCATCACTACTGGTGAAGTACAAGTCCACTACGTACACTATTCTGGTTGCTAGGTACTGACTGACTCTGAGCTAGGGGCAGAGCTAACTGCTACTGCGATTCCCACTGGGCAGTGACTGGTGACAGATGGGAACTCACTCGGCATAACAGACAGCAACAGACTGGCCCTCCAGTCTGCAGCAGTGATCTAAATACTGGGAGTTGGTGGCGCAATTCCTGCGAGACTGGCCTCTATCGGTCTTCTCCCAACCTCTCTGTCACCTGGTGTACTGCCGCCAGCTTACACCACCACATTCCTCCCCACTGAAATGCTGTACTGTTGTCATGTAGAGAGACTCTGAATGAGAATGGGGAGTGAGGCAGGAAGCTGGACGTAGAGTGGGCCGGGAGCTGTGACTGTGGAGGACAGCATACTCTCGACTGCACCTCACCATCTGGCTTGTGAGATGACAGGAACATCCTCCAGAAAACTGCTGCCAGGGCACACAGCCAGGCCAGAGGGCACTTGCTGGGGCAATGAAGGTGATGGCAACGGAGACGGTCACAACCGGTCGACGACCCTCGGGTCGCCAAGCGGAGATGGTGGGGGCGAGAGCGCATCGTCCGTCCGTTCCTTCTGGGGTGCCCTGATGGCACCTGCGGGTGGCTGTTAAGGCCACTCAGTCCTGTAAAGCCATGAATCTGGGGGAGGAAAAGCAGCAGAATCATGGGGAAAATGACATCCACGAATTTGGTCCAGGTGGCGCGTTGCAAACCATTGGGACCTGCAAGCACGGTGCAAAGCGATACTTGCAGACCACTGGCAGCGCCAGATGCAGCAGTGGATGTAGCAAGTGTAGCAGCATCTGATGGCGGCAACCGTGCAGACGTTCCACTGGTGGCGGTCTGTCTCGTGGATGGGAGTGACAGGAGGTGAGAGAGAGCTGCAGCATCTGTTCCCACATGTGGGTGAAGTGAAGCTAGGCCATCTGTCACTTGAAACTGTGCATGAAGTGTTCTGCTTCTCTGTTGGACTGCGGGTGAAATGGAGTCCTTGTTAGACGACAAATGCCATTGCATTCACAAAACTGTTCACAGTCACGTGAAGTGAACTGTGGTCTGTTGTCTCACACAGGTACCTCTGGCAAACCTTTGATGCAAAATACTGAGAGCAATGCTTGAATAGTGCTACATGATGTGGTAGAAGACACAGGACCACAAATGGAAACTTACTAAAAGTCTAGCTCTATGAGCCAACATGTGTTTCAAAATGGTCGTACAAAGTCTATGTGCACTCATTTCCATGGCAATTGAGTCTTAGGCCAAGCTGAGAATGTCTGTGACAGAGTGGATTGGTTTGCCACACACGCATGACAATGTGACATCATCTGTTCAGTGAAGGCGTCCGTGCCCTGACAAGTACAGTACCGTACTGTTTAGTGCAAACAATTCCCCAATGTCCTTGGTGGAGCAGTCTCAATGCATCTTTTTGTAACATTATGGAAATAAGCACACATGATTGTGCATTGTCATTTTGAACTATATTGTCACTTTGAACTAGAATCACAACCTGTTGAACTGAAAGGCTATGCCGACATGCAAAATATCGGTGCATAACTGGGTTCTGTATACTGTTCAATGAATGAGGCAAGATGTGCAAATATAATGCAACAAAATCTTGAGGTCTGGGTCTACTTCCATGGCCTGTACAATTTTTCTATAGTGGAAGGGAAAAGATTCCACCAATTCTGAGTCCTGCCCATCAATTTGATGACAACATGTGACAGATGCATCAAAATCAGAGTCTAGGCCAATTGGAAGGCAGGATAGGGTGTCTGCATTGTCATGCTTTGCCATAGGTCTGTACACCATTTCATACTGATAGTGCAAAAGCAACAAAGCCCAACATTGCAATTTTGTAGCAGTGCATGTAGGAACCAGCTTTCACAGATGAAACACAGACTGCAGAGGCTTGTAATCTGTAACTAAATACAACTTGCAACCATACAAATAGTGATGGAATTTTGTCACACCATATACAATACTGAGAGATTCTTTTTCAATTTGTTGATAATTGCTTTGAGTTTGAGTTAAAAACTTTGAGACAAAAGCAATAGGTCTGTCTTGTGCACCAATTCTGTGCGAAAGCACAGAACCAATTCTGTAGGAAGAAGTGTCGACTTGCAAAACTACTGTCTTGGCAGGTCAAAATGCACTAAACATCTGTCACTAAGCAAAGCATTTTTGAGTTTCTGAAATGTGTCTTGACAGTCTTTAGTCCACACAAAAGCCACATTTCTGAGCTGCAAGTGACGAAATGGAGCCGTAATCTGAGTGGCATTTGGTATGAACCAAATATCGTACGCCATCTTGCCTAATAATGGCTGCAGTTTAAATACGTTGTGAGGAACAGGCAGTCATTGATTGCAAGGATTGGAACGGGTGTGCACAGTGACTGTTTATCACATGACGTAAGTACTGCACTTCAATTGGAAAATGTCACACTTTTTGAGATGGCACTTGAGTCCTGCTTCTGACAACACTCAAAAAAGAGTATGCACATTGGAAATTTGTTCCTCTGGTGTGTGACCTGAGATGACAATATGGCACTTTCCAGTCAGCTGTTCCAAGTAATGATGAGAAATGATGGGTATGGAAGCATTGCCAAAGGGCAAACACAAATACTTGAACAGTCCTAAATGTGTATTTACAACAAACACTTTCTGTGATCCTTCACCCAATAGAATTTGCAAATAAGCATCATGAAAATCTATCTTAGAAAAGTAATATCCTGCACAAAGCTTGTTCATGAGTTTTTCAGGGCAAGGTAATGGATAAGTGTCAACTATTGGCTGTGGGTTGACTGTAGACTTGAAGTCAACACAAATGCGGATGTGATCAGAAGGCTTAGGCAACAAAACTAGTGGACTTGCCTACTGACTAGCTTGAATGGGAGCAACTACCCCATCATCTTGCAAATTCTTTCAATTCACTGGCTACTTTGTCTCTTAAATCAATTGGCACAGGGTGGACCCAAAAAAACTTAGGTTTGCATTGTCTTTCAATGTGACATTTGCTACAGAGTTTTTTGCTTTTCCCATTCCTTCAGAAAATAGTTCAGGAAATTCTTTAAGCAAGTTGGTGAACCATCTTTTTGTGCAAATTTAGATATGGAAAGCACATTGCCTTTGATGATAAGGCTAAACAAATCAAAGGCATCTAAACTGAAATGTTCTCATTGTCTCTTGATTTCAACACAGTAAAATTCACTGTCCTAGTGTGAGATTTGTAAGTGGCAGGCAAACTACACTATCCAAGTACTGGAATTTCTTGTCCTTTGTAAGCAGCAATGTACGTGCCAGATTATAAAGGCATGGTGAGGATAACTGTTCATACACTGCAGGCTTAAGCAAAGTTACTGAAGTACCTGTGTCTAATTAAAAGTTCACACAATGACCAGCTATTTGTAATGAGACAAATAGCTTGTTAGAACATCATTGAACAGCACAACCTTAATCTTACTTTTGTCAGAGCCTGTTGTAGGTTTGGAAAACACAGCGTTCACTGCATGTACATGAGACAGTTCCTCCCCCCCCCCCCCCCCCCACACGTATTCTACTATCTGGGACAATGAATGTTATATGCAACTACAATTAAATTTACACTTCCTAGTCATGCCCGTTAATTCTGTGTACCACTGACGGGATGTCTGTTCCAGCTTTTTCTGCAAGTGAAAAACTTGCAAAATCTTCTTCTGAATTACACTCATCGCCATCTTTTATGTCATCTAATTGCCCCTATAGAGCTGTAACACAGAAAGCTAGGAGGGGATGTTTGTTAGTCGGTATCCACTTTCTATAATACAAACTGCACACACATATTAACTGGGTTCTTTATTCATAAGAACAGAAATCTACTTAACTTAAGCTAGTTGTTGAGTGGTACAAGCTCTTCTGTAATAGTCCACATTACCCTCTCTGCTGGTGAACTGTAAGTCTGGTATGTACACTATTCTGGTCCCTATGTGCTGCCTGTCTCTGAGCTAGGAGTGGAGCTAATTGCTACTGTGACTCCCACTGGGCTGCGACTGAAGACAGACTGAAACTCACTTGGCATAACAGAGTGCGACAAACTGGCCCTCCAGTCTGCATCGGCGATCTAAATACTGGCGGCTGAGAGGGTATTGGTGGCGCAATTCCTGTGAGTCTGTCGCTGGCCTCTATCGATCTTCTCACAACCACTTTGCTGCCAGATGTGCTGGCGCCAGCTTACGTCAGCTCAAAAATAATGCATACTTAAGTGTTATGTGACATGTAATCATCCAAACTGTATTCTATACCATGTCAATGATTCCACCAATGGGAGTTTTGTGTTATGTGAAAAGGTGAGCTATATCCAAAATAATATATACTAATATATTATGTGATGTGTAATAAGGAAACATGTAGCGCTATTATATACTGATGATTCCATTAATGCGAGTTTTGTATTATGTGTAACTGCAACATATCCCAAAAATAATGTGTGCTCATGTATTACATGGAGTATGATGAAGAAAATCGTAAACACATACTCCTATCAGTGATTCCATTAAAACAGGTTTTGTATTAGGTGAAAATGTAACGTATATCCAGAACAATGTGTGTGATATAACACTGTACTTGTACTAATGATTCTATTTCTGAAAGTTCGTATTATGTGAAGAGATATATTTTGAACATAAAGCTACGTACAAGTCCACTGGTATGTCAGATAGGCAACAAAAATTTTATAACCTCAGAGGTCTGAGCTTACAAAATTTTCCCCACAGGAATGTCAAAATATTCTTATCAGTTCATTAATACAGCTTAGAGAGTAATTTTGAGCTGTAGGCAGTAGGCCACTTGAAGAGGAGTGCAGTGCCAGCAGTGACCAGATGACACCATCTCCATAACTCTTGCCTAATTTCTTGAGTAATCCTACCAAGTTCAGTGCTCTGCAACACTCAAACCTTGCTTTTAGGTTGCAGCAGGGGAATCAGCTGGGATCCTACTACAAGTTAACCTTAGCAAATTCATCAAATGAGGTAAGGTCCCTTGTTACACATCGATGTCTTCTCCTTAATCCATCTCGGAACACGACAACCCTGTCGCACAGCACAGCATCATCAGTAAACAGCCACAGACTGCCGGTTACCCTATCTGCCAGATCATTTACATACATAAAAAATAACAGCAGTCCTATCTCACTCCCCTAGGGCACTCCTGATGGTACCCTTGCCTCCGATAAACAGTAGTTGTCAAGGGCAACATATCGGATTCTGTTACTTAAGAAGTCTTCAAGACACTCACATACCTGGGAATGTATTCTGTGTGCTTGCACCTCCATTAACAGTCAGCAGTGTGGCACCACATCAAATACCTTATGGAAATCTAGGAATACAGAATCTGCCTGTTGCACTTCATCAATGGTTTGTAGGATCTCATCTGAGAAAAGGGCAAGATGAGTTTTGCACAAGTGATGCTTTCTCAAACTGTGCTGATTTATGGACAGAAGCTATATCCTCTCAAGGAAATTTATTAAATCTGAACTGAGAATATGTTCAAGGATTCTGCAGCAAATCAATGCAAAAGATACTGCTCTGTAATTTTGTGGTTCTGTTCTTTTACCCTTCTTAAAATACCGGATTTATCTGTACTTTTTCCAGTCACTTGGAAATTTACATGTGGAGAGAGATTCGTGATAATTGCAAGCTATGTAAGAAGGCAATGCTGTGTAGTACTCTCTGACAAACTGAATTGGAATTCCCTCCGCACCTGGTGACTTACTTGTTTTCAACTCTTTCAGTTGTTTCTTTGCACCAGCAATGCTTATAACAATGTCCTCCATACAGTAGTCAGTGTGATGGTCAAACAATGGTATATGTGTATGATTCTCCAGGGTGAACAATTTCTTAAATGCAAAATTCAAAACTTTGGCTTTACTGTTGCTATTTTCTACCGCCACATCAGACTGGTGAACAAGTGACTGAATAGAAGCCTTAGATCCACTTAGCAATTTTACATACAAGCAAAATTTTTACAGGCTCATCACACAGTTTATTGCCCTGATATGAAGATGGTGGTAGTTGTACGCTTCATGCATCAATCATTTTACAGGTGCACAGTTTTCTATTAACTTCTGCCTTTCATCATTTGTGCATCCTCTTTTGGGCCCAAAATGCAACAGATTTTGCCTCCTGAGAATTTTTTGAATTTTGTTGTTAAACTGCAGTGGATGAAAAATTCCTCAATCCACTTACTCACCACACACTTCTCCACAGCATGATTTACAATCCGTTTAAACTTGCCCATAATTCCTCTGTATCCAGTATAATGGAACAAAATGATGTCAATTCATTGTCTATGTAGGATGCTAACAACTGTCTATCTATTCTTTCTAGCAGAAATATCCTCCTAGCCTCTTTGATTGATTTATTAATTTCAGAAACCATCATCACTATGACAGCATGGTCAATAATCACTTTGTGATGTTTAAAGCTTTCCTGGTGTACTGATTGTTCCATAAAAACATGGGAGAACTGCCGGATATCAGTAACGCCCTGCCATGATATTTCAGTGCAGGTGAGTGCCACTGTAGTACTACTACAGTGACACTCACCTGAAGATGTCCAGAAGACTCTGCGCTGAAATATCATGGCTGGACGTTACTGATATCCGGTAGTTCTCCCGAGTTTTTATGGAACAATAATCACTTTCTCAATACTGATGTCATCAATTTCGTCAGGCTTGTTTGCAGATGTCTAAAGTATTTCCAGTGCATGTGGGCTGCTCTCAACATACAACCTTGAGCAATTGGTTAGAAAACCAACTCAAGATGGGAACATATTAGATATCTTGGTGACAAACCAACCTGATCTTTTTGAGGAAGTTAATCTAGAAGAAGGTATTGGCGACCATAATGTCGTTGTGGCTTCTATGTCAGTGGAAGCTGCAAAAAAACCAAAGAAATAGAGTAGAGTTTTCTTGTTTGGGAAAGCAAATAAAAGTGTCATTAATGAATATCTTCATAGTCAGCTCCAAGCATTCACCGTGGGACACAAAGATATTTAGCATCTTTGGTCAGAATTTAAACGTATTGTCCACCATGTGCTAGAGAAGTATGTGCCTAGCAAAAGTATAGGGGAGGGCAAGGATCCACCTTGCTACAACAAACATATTAGGAAGTTGCTGAGAAAGCAGAGAATTTTGCACAGTCATTTTAAATGTAGTCACTGCCCCACTGACAAACAGAAATTAAGCGAAATGAAAACAGCTGTCAGAAGGATAATGAGAGATTCTTTTAATGAATTTGAAAGCAATATTTTATCTGCAGATTCTAAAAATAATCCCAAAAAATTTTGGTTCTACGTAAAATCTATGAATGCTACAAATAATTCAATACCTTCTCTTGCTAACAGTATGGGTAATGTAAATGATGATGATAAACAGAAGGCCAAAATTCTAAACCTAGCTTTCAAAAACTCATTTACGGTAGAGGACTGCAGCACTATTCTCCCTTTCAATTATCTAACAAATGAAAGGATGGCTGACATAGTGCTTAGTGTATCTGGGATTGTAAAACAGTTAAGATCCGGTATCCCCATAAGATTTTATGTTGACTATGTTACAAATAAAGCACCATTCTTATCCATCATCTACCAGAGATCAATGGAACAGCGGAAAGTTCCACGGCACTGGAAGAAGGCCGAGGTCATAGCAATCTATAAAAAGGGTAGAAAATTGGATGCACATAATTACCAGCCAATTTCACTGACATCAATATGTTGTAGAATCATGGAACATATTTTGTGTTCAGACATAATGACCTTTCGGACCTTTCTAGACTCTGAGAAGCTCATCTTCAAAAACCAGCAGGGGTTTAGGGAACAGTGGTCATGCAAGACACAGCTGGCCCTCTTTGTGCATAATATACAACAGGCTCTAGATATTGGCTCCCAGGTTGATGCCACATTTCTCGACTTTCGAAAGGCATTCAACTCAGTTCCGCAATGTCACTTGCTACAAAAAGTACACGCTTACAGTCTACCTGAAGACATATGCAATTGGATAGAAAGTTTTCTAACAGACAGGGAGCAGTATGTTGTCCTGAATGGGGTGACTTCAACAGAAACAAGCGTAACTTCAGGTGTGTCCCAGGGCAGCGTAATAGGTTCTCTGCTTTTTATGATTTACATAAACGATCTGGTTGATGGTATTGACGGTGGCCTGAGACTGTTTGCAGATGATGCTCAGGTCTACAGGAAAGTAGTATCACACAAAAGTTGTGAACAAATAAATGAGGATTAGCAGAAAATAAATGTGTGGTGTAATGACTGGCAGGTATCTCTCAATATTAGTAAGTGTAACCTACTGAGTATGACAAGGTGAAAATCCCCATTAATGTAAGAGTACAAAATAAATACCCAGTCTTTGGAAGCAGTAACATCCGTCAAGTATCTGGGTGTCATTATTCGAAATGATCTCAAATGGAATGATCAGATTACACAAGTAATGGGTAAGGCAAACTTTAGATTGTGGTTTATTGGTAGAATCCTGAAGTGATGCAGTACTTCAAGAAAGGAAATAGCTTATAGTACATAAGTTCATCTAGGCTTGGAGTATTGTTCGTCTCTATGGGACCCTTACCAGTTGGGTCTAATTCAAGAGATTAAGAAGGTCCAAAGAAGAGTGGCAAGATTCGTGACTGGTATATATAGCCATCATGAGAGCGTTACAAATCTCATAGAAAGTTTGAAGTGGGATACACTTGTAGCTAGACAGTGTGCTAAACAGAACGGGCTGCTCACTAAATTCCGAAATTCGATCTTCACCAAGGATGTAAAGCATATATTATTACCACCAACTTTCAAATCGTGCAGTGATTACCATTCAAAGATAAGGGAAATAAGAGCTCATACTGAGGCAGTCAGACAGTTATTTTTCCCTTGCGTGATCCGCGAGTGGAACAGAGGCTGGGGGGGGGGGGGGGGGGGATATGATTTTGGTGCGAATTGTGCACTCCGCCACACACCACTTGGTGGCTAGTGGTGTATATATGTAGATGTAGATGTAGAACATCCCAGTCTACACTCAGTAGGTTAAAGTCACCTCCAACTAATATTCCATGAACTGGGTACTTCTGAGCGTTGACTCTAAAACAGTCACAGTGAAATCAGGTGGCTGGTAAAATTGCCCAATAATTAACTTCAGTTCACCTACATCTGTTATATTGTCACAGAGAGGAAGGTGTAAGTAGATGAATGGCGAACACTAACTTCACTTAACAAAGGTTTATTCAGCACTTGGCCAGAACATGTACAGTATATGTACAGCTACAGAACATTCCACTACAATGATTCTTGCCATTTGTGGATACTTCTAGAATGTACTCGAACCAAATATAGAAATTAAAATTTTTCACTTCAGGTGAGTTTTGAACTCAATACCCTCCATACAACAATCTAGTCTTCTGCGACATTGCTCCCTCCTTAAGAGAACAATGTCTCGGTGTTACGTCGTCATAGTCCAGGAGCGAGTCATCAGTCCACGATACTCCAACTCCCGATGACTGATGTTCGCCCTAGTGGAGATCTTCCTAGAACTTCCCTTGCCACTATGTTCTTTATTACCTTTCTGCTTGTTGCCTGTTGCTGGAGCTTTGAATTTAACCTGGGTTGCAGGATCCTTATAGGGTTTGATTCGAAGGATGTGGGCCATATCTCTGATCTTTCGCCATCTTGTGTTGGGTTCGAAATCTTCAACTTCATAAGTAACATCAGACAACTGTCTTACAACCTCATAAGGTCCAAAGTAGCGCCAGAGGAGATTCTCAGAGAGACCAACCTTCTGCACAGGAGTGAAGATCCACACGAGATCACCAGGCTGGTAGACAACAGGGTGGTGGCTCACATCATACATTCGGTGATCGTTTTCTTGAGCCTGCAGCATCCGGAGTTGAGTTAACTGCTCTGGTTAACAACTGGGCAATTTAATTGTCATCCACAGCATCAGGATGTAATGGAAACACGGTGCCCATCTTTGTCGTTGCCCCATTCCCATGCACCAGGAAAAATGGTGTAAAGCCTGTGATGTCTTGTTTGGAGGTGTTGTAGGCAAATGTCATGAAAGGTAGCGCCTCATCCCAGTTGCTCTGCTTAACATTGACAAACATTGATAGCATGTTGGCCAAGGTCTTATTAAGGCGTTCAGTAAGCTCATTAGTTTTCGGATGGTAGGCAGTCGTAATGTGATGAGTAATGTCGCACAGATGGTTGTAGTGCCCCCAGAATTTTATGAAAGTCTGGAGACACTTGTGTTCCAGCCGTTTCGAACACATGTTATTTTAAAGCAGGGCGTAAGGATGAGCATGGGATACTGCACCCATTTATTGTTTGTGCAGGCGAAACTGGAAGGTGGATAATTCGTCGGCACTGGCAAGTGTTCAGCGCGACCTGCCAAAAATAAATACATACGGCCCAGAAGCTCCATGGCTGGCTGGAAAAGTAATGTAGCTTTGTATTGTTGAAAAAACAAATGGAGTGACTCGAGATAGTGACTGTTTAGGTAGACGTTGAACTGCTGTTGAGAGTACATGGACTGGACGGGGATAGTCAGCCACAATAAAAGCTTATGTATTAATTGTGTTCAAAAATGTGTAATTAACTGATTCTGGGTGCGTGGTAATGTGTGGGCTTATGTCATAAAGTTTAGTTGTTTTTTTTTTTTTTTTGTACAAAGTGGAAATAAATATGTTCTGGTGCATTGAATGATATTCCAAGAGAAGCGTATTTTTTAAATAAGAAGAGAGAGCGAGAGAGTGACAATTTCCCCTTCCTAGCAGTGAAATCTCTGGAGAAGCATCTGGTGCTAGCAGAAGACATCGGCGCTGCAAGAAAGCAGAACCAGCATTCTTCAACAAGTAAATCCACGAAAATGCTTAACATTACACCGGGCCACTGCACGGTTTGTCTCTGTCACAAGATTTGATTGAAAAACTTTCCCTCGATTCATAATTAACAACCATAGGGCACCGTGTTTTAATACAATGTCTTCTACGATGAATTTGGCTTTCTCGAATGCTTCAGCTGTTTTCATGGCTTTTCTTAATGGCATAGCACATCAGATAATCAGTGCAAACAATAATCCACCTATTGCCACAATCAGATGTTGGAAATCGTCCAAGGAGGTCAATCCCAACATGCTGGAAAGGCGTTTCAGCTGGTGGAATTGGTATGAGTCGGCCAGGTGGTTTCTGAGGAACTGCCTGTCTCCTCTGGCATTCTCGACAGTGCGACACATAGTGACGGACACTCCTAGATAAACCTGGCCAGAAAAATCTTTTGTGGATCCTATCATATGTGTTAATAAATATTAAATGTCTGGCCTCAGGAGTGTCATGGAATTCCTCTAGAACATCTAAGCGCATGTGTTTAGGGATCACTGGTAGCCACCTCTTTCCAAACAGATCAGTTTTTCTTGCAAAGTAATCCATTAACTACCTTAAATTGTCCTTTCACATCCTCTGACTGATTTAAGGCAAGCATAATTTGAGATATCTTGGTGTCCTTCTTCTGCTCAGCTGAGAGATCCTGGAGTGCAGCAAAACAGTCACTATCTTCATCAAAGTCCTGATGGTCTTGCACAGAGTTTCTTGAAAGACAGTCGGCATCTTGATGTTTTCTTCCACTTTTGTACACTATGGTAACGTCATACTCTTGAAGACATAGTGCCCACCTGGAGAGTCATCCTGTTGGATCCTTAAGACCTGTCAACCAACAAATTGAATGATGGTCTGTAACAACTGTGAATGCCCCTCCATAGAGATACTGTCGAAATTTGCACATGGCCCAGATCACAGCAAGGCATTCTCTTTCTGTAGTTGAGTAGTTTCTCTCAGATTTTGTAAGTGTCCTAGAAGTATAGACTGTAACCTTCTCTTTTTTATCCAAAATCTGCACCAGAACAGCACCAATCCCATACCCACTTGCATCTATGTGTAATTCTGTAGGTGCTCTCTCATCATACAGACCAAGTACAGGGTCATTCATCAGAGCTTTTCTCAGCACATCGAAAGAATCTTGTTGAGCACCATCCCAGATAAATTTAGCATCAGCTTTTAACAAACTCTTGGAGTGGCCTCGCTTTGATACAAAAGTCTTTGATAAAATGATGGTAATAAGAACATAATCCAAGGAAGCTTCTCATGTCTCTAATGCTTTTAGGAATAAGAAATTCCATTATTGATCTCACCTTTTCTGGGTCTGGTGGCACACCTTCATTTGACACAAGGTGTCCAAGCATTTTGGTTTCTTTTGATCCAAGGAGACACTTTCTTGGATTAAGTTTCAGTCCGCCTTGTTGGAGACACTTTAGAATAGCCCTCAGTCTTTTTATGTGGTCATCAAATTTCTCTGAGATCACTATAATGTCATCTAAATATCAAAGACACATCACCCACTTCAGATGCCTTAGAAGATTATCCATCATTCATTTACAAGTTGCTGGTGCATTACACTAACCAAACGGCATTTCCTTAAACGCATACAGGCCCTCAGGGGTGATGAATGCAGTTTTCTTACAATCAGCCTCATCTACTTCGATTTGCCAGTATCCAAAGTACATGTCCATGGTTGAGAAAAACTTTGCCCCCTTTAGACAATCTAGTGTATCGTCAATTCGTGGAAGAGCATAAAAGACCTTTCTAGTTATCTTATTAAGCTTCCTGTAATCAACACAAAAGCGCCAACTGCCATCCTCCTTAAGGACGAGAACCACTGGTCATGACCATTGACTCTGTGAAGGCTGCATGATGTCATTCCTCATTGTTTTCTCTACCTCGTCGCGAATTATTCGACATTCTGTTGCTGACACATGGTATGCTCTCTGGTTTATTGGTTGATGGTCTCCAAGGCTGATCCGGTGCCTCACTGTCAATTTGTCTGATTTCCTCTTTACCTGTGGATTGAAGCAGTCAGAGAACTCTTGAAGAATGGCAAGTAGTTTCTTCTGTTGTTTCTTAGTGAGATCTGGTGATAGTCGAGCTAGAAGATCTCGTCTCATAGTGGTAGTGCTAATTTTGCCCACAGACTCAGCATGGGAGGTTTCTGTAACCCTCAGCTGTTATGCAATTAATGGCTCAGCATTTGCTATGCACATGCATGTTGGATGGATCTGCAGTTCTCGGTGACAGTTAACTATCCACAATACACTGAATCCGTCCTTAAACGAGATGACAAAGGCTGGGATGACCAAGTTATTCTTCAGTAGTATGCTTCTCTTATATTCCACTACAAGATCCATGGGTTGATCCATCATGTGACACATAACAGCTTCCTTTCTAGCGCTGACTGCAGGAATGATCACTTCATCCAGCACACATAGTCTCCACACACTCAGATGCACATCTTCCTGTCCACAGTATCTCATCTCGTCTAGCATAAACTTCGAGTGACCACAATCTATAATTGCTTGAGAAGCTTTCAAAAAGTCTGATTAGAGATTGATGTCATGACTACACTCTTGTAAGATGTTGAATTCTAAGGGCTGTGTATGACTACTTATACCCACACGAATGACACATCTTCCTATAGGTTTTACATACTTCCCATTAGCCACCTTCAGCAGAGATGTTTTGTTGTCCATGTATACAGTTTTCTGCAACTGGAGACGGTACTTCTCCAAAATGACTGAATATGATGCTCCAGAGTCCACAAGAGTTTGTGCTGGTTGGCCATCCATGAGGATATTCATGTAGATTCCTATCATTTTCGTATTGATCGACGGTGGAGGATTATTCTCTTCGGCAGCCTCACCTCCAAGAAAGGTTGCACCCTTTAGTTTTCCAGGTTGCAGCAGCTAGGTCATTGGCTGGAGCTTCTAAAGGGTGATGGAGACCTTGATCGGAGTGTTGAGGAGCGTCCTCTCCAGCAACTAGCTTGCGGCGATGGTGATCTACATCATCCTGCACCCACATCTTCCCGTTCATCTCATCGTCCAGGAGTAGGCATCAGCTAAGCTTGGTCTGCTGTCTTCTGGTGCAGGCATCATCAAATATCCACCACATTTCTCAACAATAGCGCACCACATGCCCCAGTCGTCTGCAGTGGAAACATAATGGTTGGTTATCCTGGGGGTCCAGACATCAGTCTTCCTTGGTGCCCAAACAGGTTCCTCATGCGGCATTGTAGGAACATAACTCCATCTAGATCTCGACTTTTTTTGCCGTTGTAAAGGGAAATGAAAGATGAGAGATTGGGTTCAATATCTGTTCCACTGTCTCCCTTATGACCTCTTGAAGCGTCTCAGTTTTTTGCTCGCAGTGCAATCCAAGTGCCTTCTGAACTTCCTCTCTCATTATCTGATGAAGAACCCTTGTGAAATCAGTTTCGCCCTCCATCACAGACGTTGATATGACGTTTGGAAGCCATTCAAACTTCTTGCGTGTAATTTGTTTTTTAGCATTGTCTCGATATACGGGCACCATTTTATGAAGTCGTTTGCTGTCGAAACCTCCTTCAGGAGTAGGGCTTGATACATGTCCTCAGCAACAAGTTTCATGAGATATGCAACCTTATCTTCCTCCTTCATTCTAGGATCCACAATTTTACACAGTTCCAAGATGTCTTGAATGTAGGAAGCTATCATTTCTCCTGGATGCTGTGCCCTGCACTTTAATGTATCTTCAGCCTTGCACATCTGTTGTTGCGTGTCACTGAAATACTTGTGCAGTTCCACCTGGAATACCTCCCAGCTTGTGAACTTCTCCCCGCTGTTCTCATACCATCATTTGGCAATGCCCTCCAAGTAGAAAAGTACTTTAGCCAAACACACAGTGTCATCCCATTCGTTATATTCGGCTATACGCTCATATACCTTCAGCCACTTGTTTGGATCTTGGCCATCATCACCACAGAACCCGGAAGGATGTCTCATGTGGTGGCACACATTTGCTGTCATTGTAACATCCTCTTCTTCTTCTGTCTCTGATAGATTGCGATCTGTTGAATATGGCTCAAACTCGGGTTTCTCGCCATGTAAACGGTGGCTCTGTCGTGGCCTGATAGGAACCACTGTGTTGTCGGTAATGTGCGCCATCACAAGTTCCAATAACCAGCGTCTCCACCAGAATAATGTCACATAGAGGAAGGTGTAAGTAGACGAATGACAAACACTTACTTCACTTACCGAAGGTTTATTCAGCACTTGCACATACAAGAGCGCGCAGTGAACTGCTTCCAGCCAGAACACATATGGTATATATACAACTACAGAACATTCCAGTACAATGATCGTTACCATTTGTGGATACTTCTAGAATGTCCTCAGACCGAATATAGAAATTAAAATTTTTCAGTTCAGGTGAGTTTTGAACTCATGACTCTCCATGCAAAAATCTAGTATCATAACCAGTACACTACAGCAACTGTGCTACTCAGCTTCTTCTGTGGCAATATATAACCAGAAAATTTCACTGGAGAGTTGCTACCGACCATACAGCGGAGATGCTGAGTCACAGATAGGCACAACAAAAGACTCTCACAATTAAAGCTTTTAGCCATTAAGCCTTCGTGAACAATAGATGAAAGACACACACACACACACACACACACACACACACACACACACACACACACGTGTGCGTGCAAATGCAATACACGCACATGACTGCAGTCATGTGTGTGAGATGCATTTGCATGTGGGCCTGTGTGTGTGTGTGTGTGTGTGTGTGTGTGTGTGTGTGTGTGTGTGTGTTTCTTCTATCAGTGTTGAAGGCCTTAATGGACGAAAGCACTTCAATTGTGAGAGTCTTTTTGTTGTGCCTATCTGCAACTCAGCATCTCCGCTATATGGTGTGTAGCAGCTTTCCTTTTCATAATATTGGTAACATTGTTTTATTCAATCCTCGATTTTTCATTGTTTGATCAGATAATTTCACTGTCACACTCAAATTCCACTGGAGCAGAGCTCATATTTTTGTCAGCACATCCTCCTAATGAGTGTAATCTGTCTTTCCGCTATATGAGTTGTTAAATACCTACAAGCTTTCTGCTTTCTACTATTCCTAGACTCATCATTTAAAGCTGCTTCTTGAAACTTTGTCAGTAGCTTTTCTTGGGATAGTGTACTTCTATCTTCAAGAGTCTGCCTGTTCAGTTTCTTCAGCATCTCTGTGGCAATCTCCCAAAGGTCAAACAAACCTATGAGATGATGAACCATGTGCAGTAGGTTAGTAGGCATTAACTCTATTAGAAGTGAAAACTATACACATTTGTTTCTTACTGATGTCATGAAAGACAGAAATCAGTTCTAAAATTTCTCCCATCATCAGCAACTCATTGGAGCCAACATGACAAAAGCTTGGTCTGCTAGTGGTTCCTATTATTTTTATCAATATTGAACACAAATGAACTAGTGCAACTCTGTGTCAAGACAAGAGGTGAACTGATATTTTTTCTCTCTCTCTTGCAGTTATGATCTATTGGCTGTTATCCCCCAACTCCGCCCACATATCATCAGTTTTATTACCATGAGTGGTGATAAATAAGCTATTGTATATGCAATAACATCAGCTCTCCTCACGTTTCTACTTGTTTGGGTAAACATAGTGTAACATCATAGATTAAGGGTCGACCTGCGACAGCAATTGCACAACTTGCAAACGGGCCGCTAGACGCTGCTGCGAGCACAAAGAGTGCATTGCGATCGGAGGTGCACGTGTTGCATATGGGCCGCGAGGTGCCGCCACGAGCACAACCGTATATAAGTGCTGACGGAGTTCTGTCAGTTCTCATTTTGTTGGCATCTCATTTTTGCCTATTCTCTTATTTGCTTAGTTGCTTAGCTCATTTGTTTATGGCTCATGTTAATCTGCTCTCTTTCAGTCATTCTGATTGTTTTGATTTACTTCCAATTGAGAAGTGCTCATTTTGGCATATCACTTTTGCATATTTCTCATTTTGCTAATAATATGCTCCTTAGCTTTTTACAGTTGAATTGATTAACACAGTCTCATGTAATGTTTGTTCATTTCAGCCTGTTCATATTTTGATGTTCTTTAAATACTGTAATAATTATCAGAAGCATTTCTTCCCTTAAACTTGTGTAAAGTATTCTCGATGTAGGATTTGTTCTGTGACACAGGTGTAAGGTTTTGAATATAAATTATATACGAAACTGTGCTATAAAAGGAATTTATTTTTTCAGTTTGTACTACATCAGACGACAATTTTGTGATATGGGGAAGAAATTTGAGGGGTGAACCCATGGAAATAGTCTTAAGTGATCCCCTTTAAAAATAAAAATTTGTGTGACACTGAAAGACGTGACACTGTAGGCAACGAAAATTTATAAAATTGTGTGTCACAATAGCTTGTAATGTACACCCCCTCCAAACTCTGTAAAATGTGACACAATGGCACCCACGTTGTCACTACAAGCAATTTGTGCAGAGGGGTGTGAGAAGGAATGTGCATCTATAAGGTGATCCAGAAATGTTTCAACAAACTTGTAAAGGAGGTGTGGCACATCTTAAGAATTCAGGACTGTATAACAACCCACGGCTGCAAAGTAAGTGCAAGCAGAGGTCGAAGATCTGAGAGGAAACAAGAGAGTGATTCATATGATACATTTACTGGACATAATGAGTAAACATGGTGTGAGACATGAATACAGCTCTAACTTTACAACAGATACTTGTAATTTGCATCATCAGACACCACATTCTGACACTGATGGAGCATTAACTGAAGTACTTGCTCAAAAACACACTGAGAGTTTCTCTGATTGCAGCAGCTTTGCAGACGATTCTTGCAACAAGAGTCATTTCAGACTCCATACGATCACAATCCATGAGAGATTTCATGGCTCCTACAGAAAGAAATCAAGGCTTGATAAGTCCAGTGAATGTGCCAGGGAACTGATCCACCACACCCAGTCCATACATGTGGGAATGACCTGTTCAAATGTCTACAAACAGAAAATCCAAAATGAGCATGTGCCTCACGATGTTGGAACTAAGTGCTTCAGCCCACATTTGGTGGAACATCTCACGCAAGTCAGAAAGAACCTGTTCCAGAAAGGTCTAATAATTTGCAGCAGTCAAGCGGCTTATTAAAAGGTATGGTCTGACTAAGTAGTCACCAACCAAACCCAGCCACACATCAAACACGAGGGGATGATGTGCCGCGCACTGTGGAGAATTTCTAGTGCCGACAAATGGTCATGGCTGTAATCGAATACGCAATCCTAGTAAATGTGGCCTCATCAGTGAGCAGCACATAAGCTAGTAAATGCACATCCCAGCCACTTTGTTGCAGAAACTACTGTGTGAAATGCACACATGCACAATTGTCATCAGGATGCAGTAACTGCACCCTTTGGGTATGAAAGGAATGTAAGGACTCAGCAATGAAAACATGCTGGACACTGCTATGAGACATTCTTGAGCTGGAGGCAACAGCGTGTATGCTGGTGCTCGATTAGTCTGCAGGCAGCCAACACTCTTTCTTCCCTAACGACTGAATGGGCCTATCACAGCCTGCCCTCACTAGCCCTGTCAGTTCTTAATGACCTGCACTCACAAAAATTTTGATGCAGACGTGCAAACAAACTGTGGTGCAGTTGATGTCTATCTGGGAAGCATTCTTGATAAATGCCTCCAGCTATTCCATATGTTAAGTGCATGTCTGCAAGCTTACCATTCATACACCATTCCCTGTTCCTCATATGCTGGCTAGTGCTCACATTCCCCTCCAGAACTCTCATATACACCACCACCTAGCGGTGCTTTCCTCCAGTATACTCATGTACAGCACTACTTAGCAGCGAACGACAATGCTTGCTGTCAGGGGTTTCTATACAGGTTTATGTTCACTGATGGAGAAAAGAGATGTTTAATTCTGAACTTCACCCTCTTTGGGATCAATCTGTTTTTATGTGCTTCCTAGAGTAGCCTAAGTTCATCCTCAGGGTTCAACCTATCTCCACACAACATTTCATCAAAATCTGCTGTTTTTTGGTGATGAAAATGTAACACACAAGATTACTTTTGCAATTCATATTAGTATGGAAGCATGGCTTAAAAACATTGAGTACTGTTTAAGCATTGCAGAACATATCAACCAATAAAAGCAATGTCACAAAGATGATGAAGTTGAAAAGCTGAAGAGTAATTAGCTCTTTCAACGAGTAAATGTTTTTCTTTAATTTGTAAAGTATTCCTCAAATCAATACATATCTCATACTATGCATTTTCTAACGTAGCCTATGTTATTCCTCAGCATTCAAGCTATCTTCATACCTGATTTCTCACAGTCGGTTCAGTGATTTAGCTGTGAAAAGGTAACACACAAATACACTTCTATATTTATAATATTAGTACAGATCGACATCAACCTAAGACACAGAGAAAAGTGTCGGTATGTCCTGTGCTTATTAGATGCTTTATTTGTGACTTATCTGGAGGTATTTCAATTAACATCATCACAGTATGTCGGTACATCAGTAAGTTGGTTGCCACACCACACCAACAAATAGGGGCAGAGATATTTATGTTGATCACTTCATACTATTTAACAAATGACCTTAGGACCTTAAGTTCTTATATGAATTCATTGTTTTGTAAACTATGTAAGCATTACTAAACAACCTTACAAGGTATGCATCAGCACTTTTGCTAATCAGTGCATGTAATCAGTATCTTCAAAATGTCAGTGTGCATCTTACAATCACCATCACTAATGCATAACAGCGCAACTACTTATTTTTCCTGCTTTTCTAAATTGGTTTAGTGTACTTAATTATTACTCTTATCCAGTATTTTCCTCATTTAGTACATGCAAGCCAGCATGTGCTCACAAACCATTGCCTTTCCACAGCATCACTCATCTTGCCTTGTTACAAATGCTGAAATTTAAAAACTGTTTAAAGCAGGTAAGTATGAATGGACAATGAGAGAGTTTCAATCTGCTTACAAAACCTCAATCTCTACTTACTGTCATCTTCAGTACTCTTGACAACGCAAATAGAACCATTTGCAGCATGTGCCTTTTGATATAATTTTGATCTTTTTATCATTAAGTAGATGGTTACTTGGGAGATTTTACGAATTCTATAGTGACTCTATGTCTTCTCATTTTACTAACAGTCTGAAGATGAGCAGTAGCCAATCAAAACCAGTTATGGCATTGTGAAATGCTTTTGTAATTGTGTCATAAATATATATAAGAAGAAATTTCCAGAGTTCCAACAGAAACTGCCATCCTGAAAACACTTAACATGACTGAGGCATTGCCAGACATACACAGCATGAGGTGGCCACAGAGATCTTCCTTCACATGGGAAAGTTTGAGCAGAGACCTGGCAGGATCCTTGGTGATTGGTTGCAGTTCATCCTGCATTTTATGCATAGGTCTCATATCCAGCATGTGATCAGTAGCTTCAAATGGGAATAATTCATACACTAGAGCAGGTTAATGTAACTGTCCATTACCCACAAAATGGAAATCCGGATCAAGATCAACTATGAAAAGTAACACATGTTACACATCACCTCTGTAGCTCTGGAGATTAACAGTACTCCCATGGATACAAAGTTTTACACCTACATCTATACTCTGCAAACCACTGTGAAGTACAAGGCAGAGGGTACTTTCCACTGTACCAGTTAATAGAGATTCTGTCCATTTCATTCACGTATGGAGCAGGTGAAGAATGATTGCTTAAATGCCTCTGTGTACACTGTACACTGTAATCTCTATGGATATAGGGGACTCTGGCATATTTCTATATTCATCACTTAAGATTTTTTCTTGAACCTTTGTACATGGGCTTCACTATACTGTGAATATCTGATTAAAAGCCTGCATTCTATGATGAAGATACTTTGAACCATTGTTATTCATTCCCTTCCTCATTCTGCAGGGAAATCGAGTGAAGGAATGATGACTGTTTGTACGCTCTGTAGGAGTCCTAATCTCCCCTTTTTGTACTTTCAGTCCTTATAGAAGATGAACGCTGAAAGTACTCAAATCATTCTGCAGATTCTCTGAACTTCCTTAATAGTGTTTCATGAAAAGATCATCATCTTCCCCCATGGATTCCCATACTACTTTGTGAAGCAATTCCATAAACCTTAAAACTCATCAAACTGATCGATAAAAAATCTGTGTATGAGCACACCGAACAATTACTTCAGTGTCTTCCTTTAATCCAATCTCACAGGTTCCTCAAACACTTGGGCAGCATTCAGAAACTGGTTGCAGAATTTTTCTGTTCATGATCTTCCTTATTGGTACACAATACTACCACAGAACTCTCACAATAAAAGATAGTTGCCTATTTTGCTTCACAGTAAAGTAAAATGAGAGTTGTCATCTTGTGAAAATTTTGGGAAACTTTTTAGAGAGGTTTCCAATTTTCTTCAATGAAACATTTTCCAAAGCAGTCTTCCAGAGAAAGACAACTAACAAATTGAACTGAGTTAATACTGGCATAAAAATACCTAGTAACAGAACAGGATACTACTGAGGAAGTCAGTTTATCAATTAAGTTAAAAATTACAAAAAATGTTTAAGAAATCTGTAAAGGCAGGAAATAAACAGCAAACAATACATTCACTCAGAAACAAAGCAACATATAAAAGATACTTTGGGCAGTTTGTAAACCAAAATTTGGAGTTAAAGCCAACAACCAAGAAATTTTAGAACTCCAAATACAGAATACTCTAATCATGAATCCTGCTCAAATACTAGAAGATTTCAATGATTTCCTTACCACTGTAGCAAAAGATGGTTTGAATGCATATCACTATCTAGAAAATTGACAATTACTCCTTTTTATTTTAAATTGTGACTAAATGTTTCAGTAAACTTGAAAAAGTGACAAAGCGTAGAAAAAACAATATTTCACTGAAAAAAATAGACTATGGGATGGGCTGGTATACCCTCTGAATTTCTTAAAAGCATCTTTCAGTATGATAGCATGCCCATTATCCACGATTATCCATAAATAGGGATACTTTCCAGATGTGCTGAAATATGTTATGGTCACACCCCTATTTAAAGGATTCCAAAGAAGACATGGGAAAATATCACCACATCACTCTTTCTTCTGGTGTTCTATAAAATCTTTGAAAGGCTTGTTTCAATATACGTTGAATATTTCATTAAAAAATTATCTTCTCAGAAAATCAATGTGGCTTACAAAAACACAATTTTTACTATCTACAATTCTGTGGAAAGAAGCAGTTCATGTACAGACACGTCTAAGAAAACTACAGCAAATTTTCTGTGACTTATCAAAAGCCAAAATGGAAAAATATGAAATCAAGCATTAAATATAAAACAGCTTAAGTCACAACTGACAGACAGAAAACAAAGGGTTGTCATTACATAAGTCAATGAAAAATATTCCTCAAAAGAGAAAACATTTCAATGGATTACTGGAAGGCTCTGTATTAGGGCCAATCCTATTATGGCACTTTTATGTAAATGACACATCATTCAAGACAAATTTGCACTTATTACTATTTGCAGATATGACATCAGTGCTAAGTGAAAACAGTAATGCAGACAATCTTCCCAAACATACTGTAAGTGCCGTAGAAAACTTACAAATACCTGGTTCCATTTAAATAGATTATGATTAAATATTTCAAAAATCCACTGATTCAGTTTTAAACCAAACAGTCAAAAACAAATAATATTGAGATGATCCCCAAAAATCAGAAACTAAAGGTATCAGGTAAAATTCTTGAGAATGAATCTGGATGAAAATCTGTCTTCGTCAACAAATACAGAACACCAGCAAAATAAATTAAACAGCTTCACATTTGCTATGACAACCTTAGGCAATGCAGTCAACATGCACACAGGGAAAAAATTGTGTATCATAGATACACTCCTGGAAATGGAAAAAAGAACACATTGACACCGGTGTGTCAGACCCACCATACTTGCTCCGGACACTGCGAGAGGACTGTACAAGCAATGATCACACGCACGGCACAGCGGACACACCAGGAACCGCGGTGTTGGCCGTCGAATGGCGCTAGCTGCGCAGCATTTGTGCACCGCCGCCGTCAGTGTCAGCCAGTTTGCCGTGACGTACGGAGCTCCATCGCAGTCTTTAACACTGGTAGCATGCCGCGACAGCGTGGACGTGAACCGTATGTGCAGTTGACGGACTTTGAGCGAGGGCGTATAGTGGGCATGCGGGAGGCCGGGTGGACGTACCGCCGAATTGCTCAACACGTGGGGCGTGAGGTCTCCACAGTACATCGATGTTGTCGCCAGTGATCGGCGGAAGGTGCACGTGCCCGTCGACCTGGGACCGGACCGCAGCGACGCACGGATGCACGCCAAGACCGTAGGATCCTACGCAGTGCCGTAGGGGACCGCACCGCCACTTCCCAGCAAATTAGGGACACTGTTGCTCCTGGGGTATCGGCGAGGACCATTCGCAACCGTCTCCATGAAGCTGGGCTACGGTCCCACACACCATTAGGCCGTCTTCCGCTCACGCCCCAACATCGCGCAGCCCACCTCCAGTGGTGTCGCGACAGGCGTGAATGGAGGGACGAATGGAGACGTGTCGTCTTCAGCGATGAGAGTCGCTTCTGCCTTGGTGCCAATGATGGTTGTATGCGTGTTTGGCGCCGTGCAGGTGAGCGCCATAATCAGGACTGCATACGACCGAGGCACACAGGGCCAACACCCGGCAGCATGGTGTGGGGAGCGATCTCCTACACTGGCCGTACACCACTGGTGATCGTCGAGGGGACACTGAATAGTGCACGGTACATCCAAACCGTCATCGAACCCATCGTTCTACCACTCCTAGACCGGCAAGGGAAGTTGCTGTTCCAACAGGACAATGCACGTCCGCATGTATCCCGTGCCACCCAACGTGCTCTAGAAGGTGTAAGTCAACTACCCTGGCCAGCAAGATCTCCGGATCTGTTCCCCATTGAGCATGTTTGGGACTGGATGAAGCGTCGTCTCACGCGGTCTGCACGTCCAGCACGAACGCTGGTCCAACTGAGGCGCCAGGTGGAAATGGCATGGAAAGCCGTTCCACAGGTCTACATCCAGCATCTCTACGATCGTCTCCATGGGAGAATAGCAGCCTGCATTGCTGCGAAAGGTGGATATACACTGTACTAGTGCCGACATTGTGCATGCTCTGTTGCCTGTGTCTATGTGCCTGTGGTTCTGTCAGTGTGATCATGTGATGTATCTGACCCCAGGAATGTGTCAATAAAGTTTCCCCTTCCTGGGACAATGAATTCACGGTGTTTTTATTTCAATTTCCAGGAGTGTACTTTAAATGTGTGGTGAGGTACGGAACTATCTTTACGAGAAGCACAGGAAGTATGAAAAACGTATTGACCTTGCAGGACAAAAAAATCATAAGGCATGTGAAAGAAAGGTCAACAGTACCTTTTCATCCAATATTAAGTGTTCCTTCTCTGTACAAATATCAACTAATTCTTTTTTACATACAAAAGTCTTGTTCTACTTTTGTTAAATTTCTAGCATATGTACAGTACTAGAAATAAAGTGAAATTCATTTTTCCTACCCACCAACTATGGCTCTTTGCCTAAATTACACAGTACATGGGAATGAATACTTGTAACATATACAGGGTGTTTATAAATGAATTTCATG
The DNA here is from genome assembly GCF_023864345.2 of Schistocerca serialis cubense. Classification (NCBI taxonomy): domain Eukaryota; kingdom Metazoa; phylum Arthropoda; class Insecta; order Orthoptera; family Acrididae; genus Schistocerca; species Schistocerca serialis. The sequence goes on from NC_064639.1 coordinate 54,104,492, forward strand.
GTTTTAACGCTTTATAATATTTGTTATATTAAACTTACAGTTATAAATGATATGTCAAATGAAAAAGCAACTCAAACAGTTTTACCAAGAACATTAAAAATGTTCAATGTGAGCACTATTTGTCATACAGCACACATCAATTATACAGCCAAGTTCTTTCCAAAAGTTGGCAAGTGTGTCCTCAGTGATTGTAGCAACAGCTGCTTCAATCCAGTTTCTTAATTCAGGGAAGTCTGCTGGTAGCGAAGACACGTACACATGATCCTTGATGAAGCCCCAAAGGAAAACATCGCATGGCATTAGGTCAGATGAACGTGGAAGCCATGCAAAGTAAGCCCTGTCATTGGGCCCCTTTTGGCCTGTCCAGCGCTTGTGTACAGTGGAGTTCAACTAATCACGTACTTCATTATGCCAGTGAGGTGGCACACCATCTTGCTGGAAAACGAAGTTCTCTGGCTCATCTTCTTCTAACAGAGGGAAGAGCCATTGGTCTAGTGTATCAAGGTAAGAAGTGCCAGTTACAGAAGGTTCACCAAAAAAGAAACACCAATAAACTTTCCACTGGGATACAACACAACAAACAGTTAGGGGAATATCGTTGCATTTGTACCACCTTGTGAGAATTTCTGAGACCCAGATGCGCACATTGTGAGTGTTTACATGTCCACTAAGGTGAAAGGTCAATTCATCACTGAAGACAACAGTGATCCAGAAAACCTTCATCATCATGAAACAACATTTTGTTTGCAAACTTGGCACATAATCCATGGTCTGCTGGCTTTAGAGCCTGTAATAACTGTAAACGGTAAGGATGTAGTTGTACGTATTTTCTTAAAACTTTCCAACCAGTCGACACGGGAACTTGTAATTCATGACTAGCATTCCGGACTGATTTCTTTGGGCTAAGAGTGAACGACTCTCATTTGCTCAACAGTCTCTTCACTGACTCTTGGATGTCCTGTGCTCTTCCATTTACAAAGGCATCCGGTATCTTCAAATTGATGATAATCTACGAATGTTATTATCACTTGGAGGATCACAACCAAACTTCAGCTGGAATGCACATTGCACAGTAACTACAAATTCAGTCTTTGCAAACTGCAAAACACAAAATGCTTTCTGTTCACTAGTCACCATCTTCGCTACTACTGCAGTCTTTCGGATTGCTGTGGAAACATTGCTCACTGTGCATGTGCACTGGTGCCAAACAAAACTGTTTGACTTGCTCTTTCATTTGACATATCATTTATAGTGGTAAGTTTAATGTAATAAATATTATAGTGTGTTAAAACCCTGATATTCATTTATAAACACCCTGTACAAGCGCCATCATTGCATTTGTATCTGCATCTACGCATCTGTAACTAAAGGTATTATGTATGTAACTTTCATAATCAATAAGTTCTATGTGATTACAGTTGTATGTTGACTGACATTAAATCATTTTATAATCGCTCTCTCACATTTTGTGGCGGTGTCAGGGACAGAATTTCTGGGAGTCTAGAATAATCCAAAGATTCTCTCAACAGAGGCATGTAAACATTTCAACTTTCAGCTGCGAGGTAACGTTGCTCGTGTCCGTAGGTTTAACCTTAAAATACCCTACACATGCCTCCTGGGTGGTGCTAATTGAGCAACAGTGATTACAGGCAGCCAGACTATCCACAGGATTTCTTGGCAATGACATATCAACTAAATAGCAGAAACAGTTCTTTTCGTAGCCCATTAATAAGGAACACTGGACCAACTATCAGACTCCAACTGAACATTGAAAGCATTAGCAGGGCAAAGTGTAACTACTTGTCAAAATTTTTGCTTGACAACAATATTGATGTCATCACCATTCAGGAAACTTGTGTTTCCAGCAAAGAAATATTCCAAAGCCGAGGTCAAATTCATGAATATTCTGCACTTGGTGTAACTTACTACAAGGTGTATGGAATTGCTACATATGTCCGTAACAACATAAATGAAGCTTCACTGATTTCTGTAAGTGTGTAGGCAGATATACATACAGTTGTCATACAATTGCATGGTATTACTATTACAAATGTTTACAAGCCACCCAAAACAACATGGCCCGATTTTGTCCTACACACAGCAGAACATCCTGTAATTTACATAGGAGACTTCAATAGTCACCATGAACTTTGGAAGTACTCTCAAAATGATGAAAATGGGAGCATGCTTGCAGAATGGGTCAAAGAGAATAATCTTCATCTAGTGTTTGATGCCAAAGATCAAGCCACTTTCAGGTCAGCTGCCTGGGTCAAGGATTCAAATCCTGACTTATGCTTTGTTAGCTGCAACGAAAGTAGCTTTCCCATCAACACCACAAGAAAAGTGATAGATGCCTTTCCTCACAGCCAACACAGACCTGTAATAATATAAACTGTCTGCACAGTTCCTGTCATACGATCAATTTCACATGCTCGATGGAAGTTCCAGAAAGCTAACTGGATTAAGTTTTCAGCGGAACTGGATAAGACCATTCACTGGATTATTCATCATATAATAACTATCAATGCTTCATTGGTGCAGTAACAGCAACAGCTAAAAAGTGTATGCGAAGAGGATACCGAAAAGAATATTTTCCAGGATGGAATGATGAAAGTGAAATACTGTACCAACACTTCCAGCAAAGTGGTGACCCAGGGATAGCTATGGAACTATTGTCCAGCTTGGACATGTCTCGGAGGCAGAAATGGGTAGAAACAGTTGAAAATATAGACTTTACCCAATCGAGCAGGAAAGCATGGAGTCTTCTGAGAAAACTGGGAGGAAGTGCACCAGTATGCAGAAAAAATTCCGAAGTAACACCAGGCCAAATTGCTTCCCACATCATTACTACCTCAATAGTGTCTCCTGACAAGAAACATACGAGACATATCAGAAGACAGTTTCGTGACCTGAAAAAGAAGGCATCTCCCTCATCTGAGTATACCCATCCCTTCACAGTTTCAGACATTGACTCTGGACTGAAGGATTTCAAATCTCTTAAGGCACCTGGATTCTATGGTATCCATCCATGATTCGTGATCCATATGGGAGGAAAAGCTAAGAAATGGCTGACAGAATTCTTCACTGACATCCTGCTGACTGGTCAACTTCCACTGGAGTTTAAACAGGCGAGGATAATATCTGTTCTGAAACCTGGAAAACCCAGCAACATGGTAGAAAGCTATCACCCCATTGCCCCACTTAGCTGCTGCTACAAGCTTTTTGAAAGGCTAGCATATAACAGAATAAGTAGCACTATCCTAGAGAACATTCCAGTTGATCAGGCAGGCTTCAGACCATGGTGTAGCTGCTGTGACCGAGTATTGTCTCTCACATCTTTCATAGAGTCAGGATACCAAATGAAGCAGAAAACACCTGTGGCATTTGTTGATCTAACTGCCGCCTTTGACACTGTGTGGAGGGAAGGCATTATCTACAAATTTCTCCACATCATTCCCTGCAGAACAATGGCTCGACTGACTAACAGCATGCTAAGTGATCGGAAGTTCTAGGTAATCACTGGAAGCAACATAAGTAAGGAGAGGAAGCTGAACAACGGATTGCCTCAAGGATCAGTTCTCTCAACATTACTGTTCAACCTATATCTATCTGATCTACCTGACACTTTATCCCAAAAATACTGCTATGCTGATGACTTGGCTCTAGCCATAAAACGCCAGAAAATGAAGACAACAGAAGAGATTCTAACCAATGAACTGTCTGCATTAGATAATTACTTCAAAATCTGGAGACTCCAAACCAGTGTGAATAAAACAGAAGTGTGTTGCTTCCATGTAAATAATCGGTTGGTGAACGTAAAACTGGAAGTAAGTTTCAGAGGCAGAATTCTTCGTCATAATTGGAACCCAAAATATCTTGGTGTCATCCTGGATTGTACACTATGCTTCAAACAACACCTTCTTAACTTAGCTCAAAAGTTGAGGACTCGAAACAACGTCCTTCATAAGCTATGTGGAACTACCTGGGGATCTTCAGCAACCACCCTGCGATCTTCAGCTCTGGGCTTGGTGTACTCATGTGCTGAGTATTGTGCACCTGTTTGGATGAACAGTCATCATACAAGGCTTGTTGATGCCCAGCTGAATACGACAATGTGCATAATATCTGGCAATCAGATATACTTGTTTATTGGCTTCCACTGTTAACCAGTATAATGCCTCCTGATCTATGCACATGTACTGCCCTTATGAGAGAATTCCACAAGATCTCCAGGAATTCTAACCTACCCGTGCATACCGATCTGCTACTTTTAAATTGTAAGAGACTGAAATCACGCCATCCAACTCTGTGCGATGCTGCTGATAGGTTGCTAAGGATTTCTAACCTCTTGAAGAATGGAAAGGTCAGTGGGAATCAGTGACAGATGTGCACCTGCATAACATCTTCTCAGGTGCTAAACTTCCAAGTGGATTCAATCTACCATGCAAGACCTGGACTACTCTCAACAGAATCCGTACCGGCCATGGCCAATACAGGGATGCTCTCTTTAAGTGGAAGAAGCTGCCTGATCCAGCCTGTGACTGCGGGGCTCCATACCAGACTGTTCACCACATTGTCAGTGAATGCAGGGTTCGAGGCTATCACGGCACCAAAGAGGACTTCCTGCTAGCAACTCCAGATACAGTGCACTGGATTGAAGGACTGGATATTCAGTTGCAAAGACAAACTTTAGTTCCTTGTGTGCCAATATGTACATATGTATATGTAATTTAATTTCATGATATATCTGTATTAGCCATACGCTAAATAAAAAAAAAAACTTTCAGCTTACTTCCATTCACAATTTATCAGCTTACTGCTTGCATACTAGCTACTGGAGTACTATTTGAGTAGGACATAGGAGAATAATTGTTGGATTACATAACAAGTGAGGAGTTGATCTCTAGTGAAGAAGTTTAACATTAAGGCTCATCCAGTGCAGCCACCTGTTAATGATGCTAAAATTGTGACTAAACATGGGCAAAGATACTGAAACAACCAACTGCCTCTATAAATTGAAACTAAAGAAGGAACACAACATTCCAACACTACACTGTCCATTAATCAAACAAAAATCTATTTGACAATTGTATGCCCAATAATGTGATACAGTACATTAGCAGTTGACAGTAGGAAACTAAGAACATTAATGATGGTGGACAATGCTATACGGGGCTTACTCAATGATGCAGAACATTAGGGTGAGATCTTAGCATGTGAAGACTACACAAATTCTGTGAAGTGAGTGGTCCTGAAAGTAAAATACAGTAATGACGGAAGCCTTTTGGATGCCACAGTCAACAGGATGCTCTCTGGTTTTCTACAGAGTCTTGCAGTTTGAGCGTCCAGCTATCACCGATCAAGTTAAGTTAGAGCCAATCTCCAGTGACACTCGGAACTAGTCTTGTTTTGGGGAACAGTCCAACACCTCCATCAGTGGAAACATGAACTTGTCAACTGTCAACAGACATGTATTTCTTCAAGGGTAACTGGAGGGGGGGGGGGCACACAAGAGTTCAGTACAAAGCATCAGTGTAAATGCAGCTGCCTATGAACAAAACGAGGAAATTTTTCGTGTGCATTATAGTCTGGAAGAAGTCATACATAGCAGAGCAACTAACATTGTACCACCCACAGCAAGATTCAAATACTCAATTTAACACAGGACGTGCAGTACGCTGGGTGGTACGGAAAGCAGATGCCCATTGTGGGTTCTGTGAACAATGTGGTCACTTGGTGCAAAACTGAGAGAAGATGAAGGATGATTGTGACTGCCTCAATATTTTGAGATTCAGAAAGAGGTGCTTTCTTTGCCTCAGACAGGGTCACATACTAAAAGACTGTATAAAGAAAGCAAAAGCATTTCATCTTTGCTGTAAGAAAAGCCACCATCAGTCAGTCTGTAGAAATTCAGAATATTCTACTTCATCAGCTTCTCCTCCTGAGCACAGTTCAGTCAACAATGTGAGTACCAGATATTTAGGATTCACATACCTCCAGACCACCTGTGTGTGTATAACAGGGCCCACAGGTATAAGCAGACTTACGTGTTGTGCTTTAGATGGTGGCCGTTAGTATGGCTTTATTGGCAGATCACTGGTAGGCAATTTAAAACCAGAGGTTGTTGTGAATCACCAATTTGCAGTAAAAGCCTTTGAGTTCTCTTTCACTTCATCATACTCACATCAGTAGGTCAACCTGATGTCCAGAAGCACAAGGAAAGATGCTCAAATTACAGTTACCATGTCTGAATTTTCATTCCATTTCTTTGAGATTCATCAATACCTAAAGAGTTCAAAAGACAACAAACTTGTAATCTACAACTGGTCAAATCTGCAGAAGGATATAATGATATCCCCACTGAGATCGGATCACTACTGGAAAAATATTAAAGACATTGCACCAATACACATGTCATCGCCACTGGCTTCATTGCCTTCAAAATTCAGCTGGATCCTTCGTAGCAGCTGCCCAAGGCTTTTCATAAATCACACTGTAATTAACCTCATTGATTTGCTGTTCAGTCAGTCATCTGGTAATCAAGACTGAAACTTCCGGGATTTAGAGACGCGATTATGTGGTGGTCTGGAGTGGTCAGTGAGGATGAAGGATTCAGCACTGTCTTACTAGACCATAACATTTACATGAATACCTTTGCAGCTGGTTCTACATCTACATTATACTACGTAAGCCATATAAAGGTGTGAGATGGAGGGTATCCCTGGTACCAATGACTGATACCCCCCCAATCCTGTTCCACTCACAAATGGTGCATGGGAAGAATGATTGTCTGTTAGCCACTGCACTGACTAACTTCTCAAATTATCTTGTTTACAGTCACTGGGTGAGACATATGTGGAAGGAAGTAATATGTTGTCTGACTCTTCCCGGAAAATGCTATCTCGAATTTCAGTAACAAACCTCTCCGTTATGCACAATGCTTCTCTTGTAACACCTGCCAATGGAGTTTGTAGGGAATCTTGGTAATGCTCTTGTACCAACTAAATGATCTAGTGACAAAATGCACTACTCTTCGTTGGAACTTCCACATCTCTTCTATCAGTCCTACCTGGTGAGGATCCCATATTGATGAACAATACTCAAGAATCAGTAGAACAAGCACTTTGTAAGCTACTTCCTTCAAGCATGAGTTACATTTCCTTAAGATTCTTCCTATGAATTTCAGTCTGTCATCTGTTTTACCTAATATTTGTTTTGTGTGGTCATTCCACAAGTATGGCCATTCTGGATAGTTACTCTTAGATATCTTACAGTAGATACCATTTGCAGCAGTCTCTCATCAACAGTGTGGTTGCACAGCAGTGGCTTTCTTTTCCTATGTATGTGCAATATGTTGAATTTATTTACATTCAGGATAAACTGCCATTCATCAGGCATCTGCAAGCCATTATGCACATCAATACCATGTTCTGGCATATCTACTTTCCATGTTCTGGCATATCTACTTTCTCACAGACAACTGCACTACCTGCTGAGACTCTTAAAGATGCTTCATGTCAAATCATTGATACACACTGTAAACTATAACAGTCCTACCACACTTCCTCTCCAGAAATTACCTTTGCACCAACTGCGACATAGTCACATATACAAATAGTGATCTAATACTGTCAAATGTTTTTCATCCCAATCTTTGATCACAATATCAATTCTTTAGACGATGACCAATTTCAGTCTGTAATGACCATCCTCAGATCTTTTTACACCATTTCCTAAAGTGATAAGACCATATTTATATGTTTTGATGATGCCATTATGGCCTTATCACTTTAGGACATGGTGTAAAAAAGATCTGAGGATGGTCATTACGGACTGAAACTGGTCATCATCTAAAGAATTGATATTGTGATCAAAGACTGGAATAAAAAAAACATTTGAATTGCCTTTGCATCTGTCAATTTTGTTCCATTAAGACCAACACATTGAGTTACTATCTGCAAGGTAATCTTGAATCCAGTCACAAATCTGGTCCCTTAATTGTTATGCTAATGGTTTATTTTTTTCTCCACTAAATAGCTGTGTGGGATGGTGTCAAGTTAAGGAACATGGCACCACTATGAAACTCATGGTGTAACAGGGTGAGCTCAGTTTTGCAAGATCTCTGTCTCCAGAATCCATGTTGAAATAAAACATGCTCCATAACTCTACACCAGACTGACACCAATGACATATGTCTGTAATTGTGTGCATCTGTCCTGTGGCCCTTCCAGTCACTCTGAACCCTTTGTTGGTCCAGTGATCTTTGATAAACTGCTGCTAGAAGGGACGCAAGTTCTATCACATAATCTTTGTAGAATCCTCCAGGTACATCATCTGGTCCTGATGCATTTCAACTACTCAGTCACTGTAGTTGCTTTCCTGTTCCGTGATCAGTTATTTCAATATCTGTCATTTTGATGTTCATACAGTGATTGAAAAGAGGGACTGTTTTCTCATCTTCTGCAGTGAAATAGTTTAAAAAGATTGAATTCAGGATTTTGGCCTTCTCTTTGTCATCTTCTGTTTTGTTGTCAAGGGTTTTTATTCAGATTGTTTGGCAAAATTTTACTTTCAAAGTCACTGAATGCTCATCTCATTGCTCCCCTTATGCTCAATTTTGCTTCATTCAGCTTTTGTTTGTCAGCTAGGTTTTGACTTCTCTTGACAGACACAGACACGGACATGGACTTGTTTGTATGGGCACATGACAGAAAGGTCTCTGGTGTCCACACAAAAACAGTTTGAGACAAGTGTCAGTAAAATACACAATACAGGAAGATAAAACATCATGTAAAACACAGGTAACAAAAGTTGAAACTCTATGTGGGTACCCACACAGAACCACAAAACAAAGTATTGTGCCAGTAGTAAAACATTAATGACACAGGAAGAAAGTAGTATAAGGAGCTAAAACAATATAGCAAATTGACATGGCTGGCTGACCACAAGAATAAAACAGGAGAAGCCAGCCACACTGCAACACACTAAAACATCCCGCCTAAAAGTTTAGGCCAGAGTCCAGACACATCACAAAACTTTAAAACCTTGACCACACTCATCTCATCATCAGCTAAAATAGAGGGCAGATCCCACAAATATTTGCTTCTGCCCTTGCATCATGATATAAAATGGACTCCATTAAAATATGGCAGATAGAGATGTGCACACCACAAGCATCACAAAATGGGGGATCCTCTCGCTGTAAAAAAAAGCTACGTGTGAGAGGGCAGTGCCCAATTGTAAGACACATGAGGGTCACTTCATCCCATCTGAGCAACTGGCAGGAGGAATACCATGGCCGGGTGTCAACTTCACCAACCGCAGCTTATTGGCTGTCACCACCAGCCATTCCTCATCCCACAATTGCATGCACTTCCTGTGTAGAGCAGAAATGACAGCCTGCAAGGGAATAGGACAATTAGCCACATCTTGTCACCTGCAGCTGTCCTCAACAGCCCAATTGACCTGTTCATTTCCCCATACCCCAACATGCCCTGGCACCCAGCAGAATGACACCTGCTTAACCCATTGTTGGAGCAAGTACTGTCAGTCACATATCAGCCAGACCAACTCCTCTGCTGGGTACAGATTCTGCAATGATTGCAAGGCACCAAGGGAATCGGAGCAGATGAGAAACCGATTGCCCCAAATACGATGCATCTGCTGCAGTGCTTTCAGGACGGTGTGGATCTCTGGTGCAAAAATGGTATATTCATCAGGCAGGCGAATCCTGGTGACATGATCAGGGAACACTACAGAACATCCAAGGGAATTCCTTTGTTTGGAGCCATCAGTGTACACTACTGTGAAACTGTGATGCTTAGCTAAAATGTTAAAAAACAGAGATTGAAATGTAAAATCTGATGTACACTCTTTCATAAAATGTTTCTAGTCTAAAATAAGTCTGGGCTTCCAGAGAAGCCAAGGTAGAAATCTGCTCCCACCACAATGTAAAACATGAAGACTGGCCATACCCATCTCTAGAAGGCAATCCTGTGCACATATCCCACTGGGCCTCATTGCCTGTAGCCAGTTATGAAAAGCCTTTCCAGTGGAGGCTGAGCAATGATATGGTAGGCAGATATGTAAGGTGTGGACAGTGTTTTATATACCTGGTACACTTTAAGGAGCTGTCACCTGACGTGAAGTGGTGGTTCACCAGCCTCTGCAGAGAGGCTTGGTTTGGGGCTTGTTCAGGATGCCCCAATGTCCAACCGAATCCCTTCATGGTGCACCACATCCAACATCTTTAAATAAGAGGGTCTCGCAGACTCGTACACTTGCATCCACAATTGAGCCGAGATCGCACAAATGCCCTGTAAAGCAGGAGAGGCACGTCCTGTCTGCTCCACATGTAGTGTGGCTATGACATTTTAAAATATTTAAAGCCTTAAGTGACCGCTTTTTCAGGTTGATAAAATGAGGTAACCACAAAAACTTAGAGTAAAAAAATGAGGCCCAGAAACCTCACTGTGTCTGTACAATTAAGAACAGTGTCCCTCATCCTCAACTCATGAGAGTTTCAAATGGAACAAGAATGGTTAAAAAGAACACACACAGACTTCTCAGTTGAAAACTTAAAACCACTCTTCTGTGCCCATCAATCCAAACATCAAAGAGTTAGTTGCAACTGAAGTGTTGTCATTGCAAGATAAGTCATCCAAAAACAAAGAACACTGGACAGGACTTTTCATTATGGATGTAACGCTATTAATAGCTATGGCAAAGACAGTCACATTTAAAGCACTACCTTGAGGGACACCATTCTCCTGCTCCAAGTGATCAGACAGAATGTCACTGACTCAGTATCTAAAATATTGTGGCGAGAGGAAGGACCAAATAAAAATGGGAGGACAACCATGAAACCACATTTGTGAAGCTGCTCCAGGATAAAAATGCCTCCAAGTAGTATCGTAGGCCTTCTCGTGTCCAAAAATATACCTAGAAGGTGATGCCGGCGCAGGAATGCCTGTTGTGTAGCCACATCCAGGAGTGCCAGGCCATCAAAAGTGGAGTGATACCCCCTGAACCCACAATAAAAGCCAGTTAGCAGTTGCCTGGATTTCAAGATCCAGACAAGGTCTTCCCCACACAGCTAGTGAGGGCAACTCTATGGTAACTACTTGGGCATGTATGGTCTTTCCCAGGTTTTAGAAGAGGAATTAAAATTGTCTCACTCCACGAGTCAAAAAAGTGACTTGACATCCAAATGGCATTAAAAAGTACAAGGAGGATATCTTTGTTTCACCTTATGAGGTGCCCCAGCATACTGTAATGAATCCTGTCATGACCAGGGGATGTGTCACAAGCCGCCAACAATGCAGAATCCAGCTCCCACATGTAAAATGGGCAATTGTAATCTTCATTAGGGGTGAGCTAGAGCTCCAAACTACACATCTCAGCAACCACTCTATGGTACTGGAAATCTGGATCCTGACTAGTTGTTGCAGTAACTGTGGCAAAATATGCTTCCAACATCTCGCGGATTGGTTTTGAGAGTGCTGTTCCCCATTACAGTAGCCACGGGGCACCTGCCTCCTCTTCCAGAAATTTTCCTGATGATCTCCCACACAATGGAACTTTTGATTGAATGATTAATGGTGTTCAGGAACTGCTGCCATGACCTCCTCTTGCTCTCTCAAATAATTTGGTGAAACTTTGCCCTCACCACCCGAAAGGCTGCAAGATTCTCTGCAGTTGGCCGACACTTGAACCTACGTAGAGCTGACGCCTGGTCCTGATTCCGTAGCAGCATTTGGCAGTCCACCAAGGGACAGGGTGTCTCTTCTGTTGTCCTGTGGACTGTGTAATGGATGCTGCAGCAGTGTGGTGGATCATTTTGGTAATATGATCCACCCATGCCTGAACATTCGTGCAATGTGCAAACTGGGCCAAATGGCTATAAAGTGTCCAGTCGGGTCTACCAAACACCCATCGTGGCAGTTTCCTTTCGGGTTCTACCCCAACCGGCAGGTGAATCCAGATTGGGAAATGATCACTTTGGTGCAAGTCATTGACCACTTCCCATTGAGCAGTGTGAGCGAGAGCTGGAGAGCAAAGCGAGAGATTAGTGGCAGAGAATGACCCAGTAGCTGTGCAGAAGTCCTGCATTTAGCAAGTATGCGCATGATGACTTGAGAAGCCTCTCAATTGCTCTACCCCTGGGGTAGGTAGATGCAGAACCCCAAAGCACACTGTCTGCATTAAAATTACCACAGAGGATAAAGGGGCGGGGCAGCTGTGTAATAAGGTAAGTTAGCGCCTCTTCATCATGTGCATCATGTGGGGGCAAGTAAAGGGATCGTATTGTCAATGGATGAAGCACATGCACTGATGCAGCAACTGCTTATAAAGTTGTTGTAAGTGAGAGAGGCAAAGAGTGGTAGTCGGTACTGACAAAAATACCTATGCCTCCTCTAGCTCTCTCTCCACTCAGGTGGTCCTTCTTGTGCAGTTCATAGCCTCATAGCTCAGGGGTGTATGACTGATGGAATTGAGTCCCCTGGAGACATAGACACAGTGGTCTACCCTGAGATAAGAGATGAAGTTCCTCCACATGTGTCCTGAACCCCTGTAAGTTCCACTGTAGGATGGAAGCCATTTCATAGATGTGGTTTTAATTTATCCCTATCTTTGCACCACAGAGGTGAAGCACTTGTAGAGTGAGGGGGAGTTAAGGGGCTGCCTGGATCCAAGGCATCTAACTCCATGATGTCCTCAGCAGTCAGATATAAAATAATGACATCTGATGTTGCTCAGGACACCTTTTAACCGGAGCGTCGTGAAACTTTCCCTGCACCCTGACCCTGACGCTTCAAGGATGAGGAACAAGGGGGGCATTGAGAGGCACTATCTTATCGTGCCCCTTCTTGACACTCACTACAGAACTTGTTGCTGGTCTTTTCTGTGGTAGCTGCTTAGATTGCTTTGTCTTTACTCATTCTGCCTCGGCATGTGCATATGCTGGTGGTGGACAGTCATATACTGGCCGACATTTGTGTCAATACGTCGACCTTAGAAACAGGTTACTGTGCCACGGAAACATAGGAAGTGGTAAAAACAGGAGGTTTTGTCACCTTATGTTCCTTTTGGACTTCAGTGTAGGGGATCTGCTTGATGATTTTTAGTTCCTTAATTTTTCATTCCTCTGCAAAAACAGGGCAGTCTGGGCTCCAGACTGGGTAGCTCTCAGAGCAGTTAATGCGTACTGGAGATGGACAGTCACTCCTGGGTCCATTGGCTGCCTTTCCACATTTCCCACAGGCCGCTTCACCCTTGCAATTCAGCATTGTGTGAGCAAAACACTGGAATTTGTAGCACCGCATGTGATTAGGTACATAAGGCCTAACCCTAAGTTGGAGGAAACCTGTCAATATTCAGTCAGGCAATGATGGACAGCTAAAGGTCACAATGAAGGTGGTGGTCTCCTCGATTTCTCCATTATTCCTACACATCCTTTGCTCTACATCCACTATCCCCTATAATGTCCAACGTTGGACAACTAAAGGTCACAGTGAAGGTGGCGGTCTTCTCAATTTCTCCATTATTCCTACACATCCTTAGCTCTACATCCACTATCCCCTATAATGCCCATTCCTGATTAAGTTCGGCTATGTCGATATGCATAATGTCACGGCATGTTAAAAAATGGCTCTGAGCACTATGCGACTTAACTTCTGAGGTCATTAGTCGCCTAGAACTTAGAACTAATTAAACCTAACTAACCTAAGGACATCACACACATCCATGCCCGAGGCAGGATTCGAACCTGCAACCATAGCGGTCGCTCGGCTCCAGACTGTCGCGCCTAGAACCGCACGGCCACTCCGGCCGGCGTCACGGCATGTGACCGCACACTTGCTAGAGTTAAGGGAGATAAGCAATTAAATTGTTACATCATATTCACCCAATTTTTTGGTCTTTGAAAGTAGTTCCACCTGCTTTGTCCTGTTAGTCTTGACCAATTGGGAATCAATCCACAGCCACTTAATAGACTTCAGGCTTCCAGCAAGTCCTTCCAAGCCTTTATGCAGATCGAAGGGGGACACTTTTTCAAACATCCCTTCCTTCCTTTTAATGACTAAAAACATATTTTGATTCATGACTTCTTGAGTCCTGTTACTATAATTCAACTGATGCAGATTACCAGGAGGGCTAGCCTCTCTTATTTGTTTGGAGGATTGGCTGTGAATACTCCCAGTCAGAACACTCTACCCACTGGAAGGAGTAGAAGATGATTTTAAGGGTTCCATCTCTAGGAAACAAGGATCTACTCAGACAGAGCCCCACGTGCCTGAGTAAGCCTTATACAACTGAGGTGCAGCAGGTTCCCCTAACAACTTTTCCATCTCAACAGCTACGCATCTCATCAGCGCACAGCACACCTTGAGATTGAGGATTTTTTTGTGGAGGTTTTTACCATCCTCGCGATCCGAGTGGTCGAACCGAGATCCCCATTCCCTGTGACACACAATGTTCCACTGCTGCGCCATACGCTGAAGCGTGCCCAGAGCTTATAGTAACAGAGACTGGTGGCACTTACCAGTCCCCACCTCAAGAACCCCGGGGTTGCCCAGCCCGTGCTCAGCAAATGATAGCTGATCCCCTGAGGGCAACTGCTCTTGAGTCTGAGATCAAGTTCTCTGTGTTTGAGGAACAATTTATGACATGGCTATTAGACCATGGTGGGTCTTTCCCATTCCTTAAGACATTGCTCGGTACATACTTGTGTAATGCATATTGAAAGATGCTTTTGAATTTTTCCAATTAGTGCACCACACCTTCATCCTCATCACTGAATATTTCATGCTGACTACTCAGACACTCTGTAATTTGTATCCTGTTACTCTTGCTAAGTAAAAATATCTTCCTACCTTTCTTAACATTCCTTGTAAAACCTGTAGTCATAGTTGCAATCACAGCCTTCCGAACACTTATATTTCCCTCTATATTAACTGATTTGGTAAGTTCAGGTATGTTTCTCGCTAGGTGATCTAAAATGTTACCAACATTACCTTCACAATTTGGTTCTCTATTTGTTCAAAGTAATTTTTGGACAAAACATTCAGAATAATAACACACCCTGTCTCTGGCACCATTTACGATAGCATGACTCTCACAATCAGGAAAATTACTAACAATATTGTGTAAGTTCTCTCTAAAGCACTCTACCACTACAATTCATGAGCCAGGCTGTCCATAAAAGCACCCAATTGCCATTTTTTATGCTTAACTTCACCCAGATTAATTCACATTTGGGATCTGTGATAACCTTGCTCAATATTAGTGAGTTCATTACTGCAACAAATACGCCAGCACCACTGGTGACTAATCTACCATTACAATAAAATTCCAAATCTGGACTTAGGATTTTGTTGTTATTCGCTTCTGGTTTCAACCACATTCTGTTCCTAATCCTATCTGTACATAATAACCTTGAATAAATGAAATTAATTCTGGGACCTTTCATTGGATGCTGCTGCAGTTTACTATTATTATTTTAATCTTTTCTATATCCTGTCTGTGAGGGCAAACATTCTCTGAGAAAATTGTGGCTGATGAAACTTCTTCTTTGGCAGGCAGGTAATTCATCTTTGATCCCAAGGAGGGACTGTGGGAGGAGGAGGTTCTCTAACCTTAAAAATCACCATGTACGCACAACAAGTACCCTGCTACACTAGTAGCCACTTCTCTCATGCAGTGTACAGCTGACCTATTAAGAGAAACCCTACAGTTCTCCAACTGATAGTGGAAGTTAAGAACACGGAGTGATAAACCTTTACTATGAACTGACCCACTGATGAGTCAAATCCAGATAACTTTATTGGGAATTCAGTATAATACAGCAAATGATACACATTTTGTGGATCATTGTGAAGTTGCCAACAAAATATCACAATTTATCCACCATTTTTTCTGTGAAGCTTCAGAGGAACATTATTGTGAGATCTAGAATGTCAGGTGCACTGTCAACAGCAAGTCTCACGTCAAACTGATATAAAGAAAATGCAAACCAGCACTTGTGGAGAGGGTTGTACTGCCATGACTGGAACTGCTGGTAGTATCTATGGGGAAGAGCCTTCTATTTTATTATTGCAAAGATACCAATACAGACATTTTAGAGATTTTAAGCACTTGAGTGTGTCTGAGTTTACAGCTGATGCCAATGATATCTCTTGGCAGGAAATGACAGGAAATAACTTTGTCTTAGATTGTGAAGTATCTACTTTCAGTGAGACACTCAATAATTTATACAATAAATGCAGTCGGATAAAATCTGTCAGAGTCAAGAGAGAATGTGCACTATCGCTTACCGATCAACTCAAACATATGAAGAATATCAGAAATGCACCATACAGGAAATGTAAACAGTACCCAACCTCAGAGACCATCTTGTCTACAAGCAAGTATGCAACTGAGTTACTCAATTGGTGAGAAATACAAAACTCAGGAACACCAAATCATTACCTGAGGACTTTCCCAGGGCCTCTGTTTAGTGGAAAAATCTATGTGGGCTACAAATAGGCAAACCTCAAACTGCAGCTGAACTTCTCATTCCTACTGAGGATCTAAATCAGTATTTCACCATGCCTATGTCCCTACCTGAATGACACATAAAGATGCAAACAGTCTGATCCCTTGATGTATTTGCAGTGGTACAAACAAAAAACTTTTTCTGTAGCTGGTACGCCTTAATACAGTCAGTAAGTCAAGAGCATGAATTTGTTCTGCAGCTGCAGGACATGACAATATTATAATACAAATGATCAATTTACTCAATGATCCATTACTGCTGATGACAACGTTTCTCTGACTTCCAGCAACTTCCAAACAGCCCGAGGGACTCATAAAGCCTCTACCCAAAAAGGAATCTGCCAAAGAACCTTCTGACAACAGGCCCATTTGCATTCTACCAGCTTTATCTAAGACTTTAGAATACATATTTCACAATCAGCTAACCAGTTAATTAACGTCATATAACCTTCTGCATCAATACCAATCTGGGTTCCAGAAAAATCACAGCATGACAACTGCTTTTATAAAAGTGATTAACAAACTGAAATAACGTATGAGCAAACAAGAAGTGACTATTTATGTCGATGAGGTTTTCAATACTGTTGACTTTGATATTCTACTTGCTAAATTCAAAAGTCAACCTTTTCCTTCAAGTGCTGTACAACAGTTCCTCTCATACCTTACATACCACCAACAGTGGGTAATGATCAGAATAAAGAGGCCACAATGGAAACATTTAGAATCAGTAGTCCCAGAAGGACTAGTAACGGGTCCATTACTTTTCTCATTGTGTGTTAATGATGTATCTACTAGTATCTCCCATTGCAATTATCATTTATATGCTGATGACCTCAGTTATACTTGCTCCAGAAATCTGTGCACAACCATTCATATTGTAAATGCTGCTTTACTTGCTTTATCACAATGGGCACAGAACACGGGTTTGAAACTTACCCTATTTAAAATGCAAGCAATCTTATCACCCACAAAAGACTTATTACTACTCAGTCTTTTCTGCCCTTAATCATAAACAGCATGGAAATCACTTTTTCTTCTTCTGCAAAGAATTTGGGGATAATTCTGGACCATCATTAGACTGGACTGAACACAGAGCTGCAGTTTGTAAGAAAGTGTCAGCATCACTTCATTCATTACAGTAAGTTTGCAGCATGTTCTCTCAAGCTTAAAAAGAAACTTGTAGAGTCAATAATAATGGCAATCCTATTCCCCAACAACTTTTGTATGAGAGCTAATTCAGCTGGAACTGGCAATGAATGCTTGTGTGTGATACATCTGTGGTATATTTCAACCATATCACTCCTACCTATGAAAAACTATCATGGCTACATGCCAATAAGTGCACCAACTGTCACATCCCGCGTTTGCTGTTTCATCTTCTCAGTCACTGCACTCCTTACTATTTCTCTTCATCCCTTACTCTACTATCTGGGCAATACAACAGAAATACCCGTTCTCAACAAAGTAAAATCCTCTCTGTACTACTATACAACACTCCCATGTTCTCTAAATAATTTTTGGTATCAGGAACCCAACTTTGGAACAGTATTCCTCAAAATATTAGAGAAATTAAAATCCTTTCGAACTTCAAATGGCAGCTAATGGATCGCCTTCTATCATGATAGCTATCTCCTTTTGCAGCTCACTCTCAGCAACCCATTCTCCCCCATAGCTTTTCCATCTCATTGTTTACAGTGCTCTCTATTGAAATTCTCTTCTTTCCTAGCAGCCATAGTAACTTTAATTTCAATCCTCTCCTCTTTCATTATCCCTTCCACTTCTTCTAATACCAAACATAGCTTCAAAAATGCTAAACTAATCAATATTATTGTAAAGGATGAGCCATATGGTAGTGAAATTTTAATTTATTTTATCAGCTCCCAGAGGTACCTTCATTTTTCCATTATGGCCAAGCCACAGCCAGCAGTGTTGCTGCCTGAAAATTCTTTCATCCCACAGTCTAGTAACAGGAAGTCAGCACTGAGGAAGGGCACCTTGACCATGCACCTCCCTCATGTGCTGACGAGGGTACGCTAAGCAGAGCAGATGATGCACTGGAAAGTTCCATTGCCGCCCCCGCGGGTTTCTTGGTCCTGACCAATCAGGGTGGAGGAAGCTGCGTGATGCATAGAAGATGGCCACCTGTCACTGGGCTCGCTCTCCTGGATGCGCGCCCTGTAGCAGTGAACAGCCAGCTTCCCCACTTCTCTGAGTGCTGCGGCACCAGGGACTTAGTTTTCGCAGCCAGCATGCTGCTCGGACTGGCCCGATTGGCTGACTCCAACTTTCGTTAGCTTCATGAACTATGTTTCGCCAAACTCTACACTCTGGCTCACCCTCACCTCCCTAGCCCTGGCTATGTGACCCCTTTTTAACATGCTTTCGCCAATAAATGGCCTTTGTCTAAATATTATCCTATTCATCCCATAAAGCCCATCGCCTTCCCATCCACCCATACTGTACATTATTACAATATCTCCATTATTATTATAATTATCATTGTTATTGTGTTTGTTATGTAATGACTAATTAATATCATTCTTATATTCATCAATTATTTTATCATCAACATCATCATTATTGACAATTATTATTTTTATTAATAGTGACAAATTATTATTATTATTGTAACTATTATGTAATATTTTTCATATGTGTTGTTCCTGGTCAGATGTAAGGGAGGGCCTTAAGGCCCTAATCTGGTCTAGTTAAATTAGAAATAAATAAATAAGTGGAACTACACTTTTGAACGGCTGCATGGTGACACTTGTTTGGTTAACATGTAGACCTAATTCCTGGAAAATATTTGCACATAACAGAGCTACAAAAATCCTCAGGAACACCTTGCCATCTTAGTGAAGACACTGTCCAACTAGAGATGATATGGTGGGCCACCTGTCAAGGCTAAAAATGTGCAAGCCTTACCTATAATGTGGGCATGGGCTGCATTGGCTTTTGAAACTGTCTTGCCACTGGACAAATGAATATTACAATAAATGGCAACAGCTCAGCATTACTGCATCAAGGCTGTACAAGGAAAATATCTTTTCTGTTTGATTGAGACTTTGTAGGAAAATGCACCATTATCCAGTGGATTGAAAATAAAGAATCTCTATCCTCTTTTGCATGAAGGCCTGTTGCAACAAGGAAGTCACCTGCATTATGGTAAATTAACAATTGAGGAACAACATACACTTATCCAGTACAAAAACTATAATAACAGGGGGCTTTAATCCATCATGCTCACATCCATTTAAATCACCTTGGGGTTAGAACTGTGCTTTTGGAACTTTGTTCCTCCTTCTGGATACTACGCACCTACTGTGCCATAAAGTAGGTTACATATTGCTGTTTCCCACTTAAAATAGTGCACAGCATTGCCAGTCAAGAAATACAAGCTCCACTGTCTGCCTACTGGGTAACACACTTCCAAGTCATTGTCATAGATGTTGCAGGGCTGTTGAACATCAAAGCAGGAGTACCAAATGCTTGCAGAGGAGAGAGTGGATAGGTAGATAGGCACAATTAAAACACACTAACACACTCACATATAGCTTTTGGCTACAGCCTTGTGTGACAACATGACAGAAGAAGAAACAGGAGTTGATATAGATGAGATAATAGGGCACCCAATGTTAAAATCAGAATTTAAAAGAGCTTTGGAAGACTTAAGGTTGAATAAGGCAGAAGGGATAGACACTGTTCTGTCAGAATTCCTAAAAATCATTGGTGAAAGTGGTGTCTGGCAATATACCATCTGACTTTCAGAAAAATATCATCCACGCAATTCCCAAGATTGCAAGAGCTGACAAGTGCAAGAATCATTGCACAATCAGTATAAAACTTCATGCCCTCTCTAAAAAGAATAGCATACAGAAAATGGAAAAGAAAATTGAGGATCTGTTAAATGATTATCAGTTTGGCTTTAAGAAAGGTAAAAACACCAGAGAGTCAATTCTGACATTGCGGTTCATAATGGAAGTACGACTAAAGGAAAATCAAGACATGTTCATACAATTTGTCAACCTGGAAAACTGATTGACAGTGTCCAATGGTGCAAGATGTATGGAATTATGAGAAAAACAGGAGTAAGCTATGGGGAAAGACAGGTAATACACAGAATGTACAAGAGCCAAGAGGGAACAATAGGAATGGAAGAGCAAGAATGAAGTGCTCAGATTAAAAAGTGTGTGAAACGGGAACATAGTCTTTCACCCCTTCTGTTCGACCTTGACATTGAAGAAGCAACATTGGAAATAACAGAAAGGTTCAATGAAAAAGAATTACAGGATTTGTTGGATGAAATGAACAGTCTAATGAGTACAGAACATGGACTGAAAGTAAACTGAAGAAAGACAAAAGTAATGAGAAGTAGCAAAAACGAGAACAGCAAGAAACTTCACATAAGGACTGATGGTCACAAAGTAGATTCAGTTTAGGAATTCTACTAGCTAGGCAGAAAAATAATGACTGATGGAGCAAAGAGGACATCAAAAGCAAACCAGCAGTGGCAAAAAGGCCATACCTCACCAAGAGAATTCTACTAGTATCAAACATATGCCTTAATTTGTGGAATAAATTCCTGAGAATGTATGTTTGGAGCACACCATTGAATGGTAGTGAAACATGGACTGTGAGAAAACCAAAAAAGAAGAGAACAGATGCATCTGAGATGTGGTGCTACAACAGAATGTTGACAAAGTGGACTGACAAGGTAAGGAGTGAGGAGATTCTCTGGAGAAACGGTGAGGAAAGGAATAGATGGGAAACTCTGACAACAAGATGGGACAGGATGGTAGGACATCTCTTAAGACATCATGGAATAACTTCCATGGTGCCAGAGGTAGCTGCAGAGGGCAAAAACTATGGAGGAAGGCAGACATTGGAATACATCCAGCAAAGGGTCAATTTTTCCTCACAATCTGAAACTGTGGAAATGTAGATATTGGAAGAGGTAGAGTTCATCCTTATCTCCTGGATGCCCCTCTTTTTTATTGAAGATCTGACAGATTTCCACAAGCATTTGATGTTCTGTATGTGGACAGATGGATCAACCCAATGACACAAATTCCATAGAATGATTCACAATGAAATCATTTTTTATTTAAGGCGTTCTATGGCTTAAAGCCATACATTATCACTTTCGCGCCTGGCAATATGAAGTGCTTTATCATAGAGACTAAAGTTTTTCCCCCCTCAAATAAACTCTAACTATAAAGCACTTGTGGGATTCTCTTTTGATTCTGTCAAATACCCAAACAAACTTCATTTTTCAATGATCATCCTCTGGTATTTCTCAGTAGCTCTACGCGTTCTTCTATTTCAACAACCTCATTTTGCCCACAAATTGGAACACCCTCGTTTGTCACTATGAAGTAACAGACTTCTTGGCAGCAACTGTGGCAGTCACCTATGGTGTTAGTAGACAATTGTGTTTCAGAAACATTTGCTTGTAGTGTATAGTCTCTTAAACTGAAATAATTCTCTTCTCGATAAGTAACTTGCACCTGTCAAACCATACGTTTGTTCTTATATATGTTCTTTTGTGACACAGGGCACAGTACAATTGCAAAGGAAAATCAGCATCTGCATCTTTCTTGTGAAGTTTAATGGAGTTGAGTCCAAGACACTCTACACAATTCCTATCATCCTCATTTAGAATCCATCTGAAGTGCCAACAAAATTTCCAATTACTTTCCACATTACATAACCGAGGAATCTGATTTTGCTTTCGGCACTCAAAACTGCAATGTTTTCATTCATTGCTCCCGTGTAAAGCACTAAACACTGACCATAAATTACGTCACTAGAGTTGTGTGGTCAACACCGAGTCACACATTCGATATATATCATTAGAGGCCTGCACGTTAGATAGGAAAACATTCTTGGAAATTACCCATGCTCTTACCACGTCTAACACCCAAACACAGGTCATTCTTCTGCAAGTACTAGTTCTCCAGTGACACATATGGAAGCTAAGGCAAGAGTGCTGATGTTGAAAGAAGGTAGACATGGAATCCCACACACAGAAGCCCTTGTCACTGCTGATGAAAGACACCTAACCAGGCCTGGCCTGCTGACAGACCAGGGTGGGTAGAGTGTGGCAGATTGCTAATGGTGCTTCTGCATTCATAATTAAAGGTGATAAATAACTTCTGTGTATATAAAGTTGTATGTAGACTGATTTTAAATAATCATTTCATAATACTTCCACAGCTGTTACTCAATTCTGGAATTCTTGAATGATAATATTATATTTTGTGTGAAGCAGCAAAGGGACTGAAAATAAACTTTTTAACACTGATTCAGTTTTTGTGTAACATGCAATATTAAATTACTCTTACACAATAAATCAATGATTTTCATGAGACACTTACGTTCTATTGTGTAGTTAACAGATGGACATGCATGCATCACACTTTGGAATTGCTGTTTGTTAACTATCAGCTTCACTATTTCTTCACATATTTTCCTTTTAAAAGCACATCCACCTATTGTTGTTAGACCTGTTGCAGAAAAGACACAAAGTAAGCCATGTTGTATTAAGAATGTATGACACTGTAAATATGTTCTAGTAAATAATCTGAGCACAAACAAAAAACAGCAGGCAGACATCTGGGTGTCTAAGTTCAAATGAACTATGCAATACTGGATAACATTCTGTGAATTCAACCATTGCCTGGTCCCACTCTGAACAACATTCTAGGAGAAAATCATTTGGTGCACATTGTAAATGAACATTTGTTGGAACAAAAATTTATGCTTGTGTAAAATGTTTAAAAGTTGTTTGCTCATTAATAACATTATTGGGTCACAGTCTGACACATCATATGACTGCATTGTTAATATTGTTTCTCAATACAGGTTCAAAATACTGCAATGTGTGAACCAGATTAACTTATAATATGTATCATAATGCAGTTGATGCCTGTCATGCTGCAAATCACAGCTGAAATCTGCAATTACTCAATTTTTAGGGTTCTGTGCCTCTATCGGTCAAAACAGAATGCTTATGTTATAACGTCAAGTTTAACACATATATATTTGAGAACGACACAACACATATAAGTCACAGAGTAAGTTGACAAGCAAGACATGTGTACACGTTAGCATTCGAATCAGCACTGAGTCCCAGTCTAGCGACCGCTGCTCGGCTGGCCACTTAGGTGGCACAGCTGCTGCATGGCTGGCAGACAGCACTGCACGTAGAGGATGCGCGTAATTGCGCGGCAGCGCTTTGAATGATCGGCGAGTCACAACAGCTTATAGGATTGCTTTGTTGCCAGTCTGTGTGTCCGACTGTTAAAAACCTTTTCCTCAGGAAGAGGTATACGCATCAAGTTGAAATTTACGTCACTTACTGAGACCTATGCTCCCTTGCTGGTGTAAACAATTTAAGCTTCTAAGTCAATATAACCAAAACCTATGGCCATTTAGGCAACGTATTTAGATACTTGCAAAAGTCACTCATCAAACAAAACCTACAGGGCGCTTCCTGTTGGTCTAGAATCATGAAATTTGGCAAGAAGCAAGGTTTCACAGTACAACCGAAGGGAGCAACTGCAAAAAAAATTATTATTATGTCACACAAAAAATAATTTTTTCTTGTTAGTTATCAGACTGTCTGTCTGCCTGTTAATACTCCTTTTTCTCAGGAATGGGTACACATATCAAGTTGACATTTTTGTCATGTATCAAGGTCTACAGGCTCTTGGTGGTGTAATAAATGAAAGCTTCTAAGTCATGCAACCAAAAGCTATGGCTATTAAAGCAACATATTTTGATACTCACAAACTCACTCATCAAAACCTATAGGATACTGCCTGTTGGCCTAGAATAATGAAATTTGTCAAGAAACAAGAGCTGCCAAAATGAATGCATTCTAGAGAAAATGAGTGTTCCTGTAGGCCCAGCAGTTCTCTTTTTTATGACCAGTAAGCTCAGTGCTACACCCATTTCACCAAGAAGACCAGTCAAGCAATACAAAAATATGAAAGCAAATACTGTGCCTCATTTACAACACAAGGTGAAATATCAGTGTGTGTGTCAGTCAAACAAGGGAAAAATAATCAGTTTTAAGCAGATAGGTTTGTCAAACAATAACATTTCAACTGTTTTTCCAAAACAATGGACATATACAGGGACATGCAAGAAATTAACAGGAGATAACCACTATTTTATCCACATGAACAAGGCATTTTTATCCACATCATTGTCTTCAATGTAGAGCACTGTAAAAGAGTTTTATGTATTTTTATGGTACATCTGCTAAGCATATATAAAAAGTATTTTTGGTAAAAGGGTGGGAGGGTGTTTGGAGGGGGGGCATTACAATATAAAACCTATTACTATAGATTAACATGCAGCATCTCAAACCATTTGGGTGCTGGAAGTGAGGCGTATGTAATATCTCAGGCAACTGCAAGATACTTCAACTGAGCACTTTCTATGACCAGATGTTCTGCAGTCTGTCCATGAGTTTCACAGTCAGAGGCAGGACAGTTGCAGAGACTTCATCTTTACACAGTAATGCATTGGATCTTTCATAGTACATCCTTAGTCAGCAGAGCACAGCCAATCTTGCAGTTATGCTCAATTAGTTTAACAGAATGATCTGTGGTATGTCATAATTCTCATTTTCACTTCTGGTTGTCAAATTTTATTTTATTTTTATTTACTGTAATTTTGAACATTACCCATCTTCAGACAGAAATTTCAAATTCAAATATGCATAAAGGCTTAAAAATAGCACTAGTCCAAATATCAAGAAAGAATTAATGGGGTTCAAGCCACAGAATACAAGAATATTCAGAATGTTGTTGGTGTCATTGTGGGCTTCAGTCCAGAGACTGGTTTGATGCATCTCTCCATGCTACTCTATCCTGTGCAAGCTTCTTCATCTCCCAGTACCTACTGCAACATACATCCTTCTGGATCTGCTTAGTGTATTCATCTCTTGGTCTCCCTCTACGATTTTTACCATCCATGCTGCCCTCCAACGCTACATTGGTGATCCCTTGATGCCTCAGAATATGTCCTACCAACTGATCCTTCTTCTAGTCATGTTGTCCCACAAACTCCTCTTCTCCCCAATTCTATGCAATGCCATCTCATTAGTTATGTGATCTTCAGCATTCTTCTGTAGCACCACATTTCAAAAGCTTCTATTCTCTTCTTGTCCAAACTATTTATCGTCCATTTTTCACTTCCATACATGGCTACACTCCATACAAATAATTTCAGAAACGACTTACTGACACTTAAATCTATACTCGATGTTAACAAATTTCTCTTCTCCAGGAAAGCTTTTCTTGCCATTGCCAGTCTACATTTTATATCCTCTGTACTTTGACCATCATCAGTTATTTTGCTCCCCAAATAGCAAAACTCCTTTACTACTTTAAGTGTCTCATTTCCTAATCTAATTCCCTCAGCATCATCCGACTTAAGATGACTACATTCCATTATCCTCGTTTTACTTTTGTTGATGTTCATCTTATATACCCCGTTCAAGACACTGTCCATTCCATTCAACTGCTTTTCCAAGTCCTTTGCTGTCTCTAACAGAATTACAATGTCATCAGCGAACCTCAAAGTTTTTATTTCTTCTCCATGGATTTTAATTCCTACTCAAAATTTTTCTTGTGTTTCCTTTACTGGTTGCTCAATATACAGATTGAATAACATCGGGGATAGGCTACAACCCTGTCTCACTCCCTTCCCAACCACCTCTTCCCTTTCATGCCCCTCGACTCTTATAACTGCCATCTGGTTTCAATACAAATTGTAAATAGCCTTTCGCTCCCTGTATTTTACCCCTGACACCAGGTTTTAAATTTTAAGACATTTACAGATGCAGATGTGGACTCTGACCACAATCTATTGGTTATGAACTGTAGATTAAAACTGAGGAAACTGCAAAAAGGTGGGAATTTAAGGAGCTAGGACCTGAATAAATTGATAGAACCAGAGGTCGTAGAGAGTTCCAGGGAGAGCATTAGGGAACAATGGACAAGAATGGGGGAAAGAAATACAGTATAAGAAGAATGGGTAGCTTTGAGAGATGAAATAGTGAAAGCAGCAAAGGATCAAGTAAGTAAAAAGATGAGGGCTAATAGAAATCCTTGGGTAACAGAATAGATATTGAATTTAATTGATGAAAGGAGAAAATACAAAATTGCAGTAAATGAAGCAGGCAAAAACGAATAAAAAATGTCTCAAAAATGAGATCGACAGGAAGTGCAAAATAGCTAAGCAAGGATGGTTAGAGGGCAAAGGTATGGGATGCAGAGGCATATGTCACTAGAGAAAATCTGTAAACAAATACACTTGGAAAACAGTTACATACAAGAAAAAGAACAAACTCGAAAATACTGGTATCTCATCAAAGCAGGTTGACAAAAATGAATTTCTCATTATTGGCGACTCCATACTGAAAAATGTGGTAGTTCCGAACTGTGATATCGATGTGAAACCTGAGTTTCTCCTGGCGTAATCAACTCCAAAGGACGTAAAAAATCGCAGAATCGATGCTGACCCCACAAAAAGTGTTGATAGAAAGACCAATAGCCTCCTGAAGAGAAGTGGTTTGTCACTGGACACTATCAAGAGTCTTAACACCTATAGTGCTGTTCCCCCTAGATTACACGGCCTTTCGAATGTTCACAAGGAAGGGGTTCCTTTCCGTCCTATAGTGAGTAACATCGGCGCTCCGACATATCGTATAGCCAAGCATCTTGCTTCTCTGTTGAGTCCACAAGTAGGTCAGTGTGAACATCATATCAGGAACTCAGCTGTATTTTACGTTGTTTGGAGGAACTGAGGCTGAATGACTCTGATATTTTAGTGAGTTTCGATGTGGTCTCTCTCTTCACTCGTGTTCCTCTGTCTGATTCGTTGGGGTTAATTGAGGCCAGGTTTGGTGCTGGATTAACTAATCTCTTTAGGCATGTGCTGACATCCACTTACTTTTTATTTAATGACCAGTATTACGAGCAGACAGATGGAGTAGCGATGGGTAGTCCGTTGTCTCCTGTGATCGCAAATTTGTTTATGGAAGACTTCGAGGAACGTGCATTGGAGTCGGCGCCTTTGAAACCCACCTATTTCTTTAGATACATTGATGATACCTTCATTGTTTGGCCTCATGGTAGGGAGAATTTGAATGTCTTTCTAGAACATCTGAACTCGATCCACCCGAACATTCATTTTACGATGGAGGTGGAAAAGGATGGTTGCCTTCCCTTTCTTGACGTGTTGGTTAGGAGGAAGGATGATGGATCATTGGGACATGCAGTCTACAGGAAGCATACTCACACCAACTTCTACTTACAGGCTAAGAGTTGTCACCATCCGGCTCAGCGTGAAGGGGTACTTCGTACCTTGGTACACAGGGCACATGTCGTTTCTGATGCTGAGACTTTGCCAGCTGAGCTGTCCCATCTTGAAGTTACTTTTCATCAAAATGGTTATAGTGATAGACAGATTGAACGTGTGTTGCGCTATCGACCAACTGTACATTGGGTGATTGATGATAATTCTGAGTCAACACCTAAGTCTACTGCCTTTTTGCCTTACGTAGGAAACACGTCCAACAAGATTGGTCGTATTTTACGGAAATACGATGTGAAATGTGTCTTCCGACCTCCATCTAAAATAAGAGCACTTTTGAGTTCCATTAAGGATGATCTCGGACTGCGTAAGGCGGGTGTATATCGTATACCTTGTAGCTGCGGCATGGCATATATTGGTCAAATTATGAGGACCGTGGAGGACTGATGTACTGAGCATAAACAGCACACACGATTACAGCAGCCAAATAGATCTGCTATTGCCAAACATTGCTTGGATACTGGTCATTAACATGTTATGTAATAACACCGAGATATTGGCATGCACGTCCAGCTATTGGGACAGTGTTATTAGGGAGGCAGTTGAGATTAAATTAGCGAGCAACCTCATTAACAGGGATGGAGGTTTCTGTTTAAACTCTGTTTGGAATCCGGCTCTCTCCCTTGTCAAAAAACAGAGGGACAGAGTCAGTGCTACCTCATCTGTGAATTCATAGTCTCACTATCGATAGCTCTGACTTTGGTCATTTTTGGTGGCACTAGTGTTCAGTGTATGTGTGTTATCTTTCCTGCTTCTGTCCGAGAACCGAGGTTTTAAATTTGCATGTACACCGCCTGTCCGTTGCAGTTTGCCTTGAAAATGGCGGGGTGTTCTCCCGCTGAAATATTGGCTGTTGCTGAATGTGTTACCTGGCTGAATTCCCGGAAGTTATTTGAAAAATGTGATATCGATGTTCGCCCTGTCATTCAACCTCAACAACTCACAAAACATTTTACAAATATCAAAAATTATCCTTCGAATAATTTCCGGGTATGCAGCCGGATCCCGTCGACATTCTGCCACGATATTTCGGCCCAGAGACGTCCGGCCATCATCAGGTGAGTACACAACTACTGAAGAGCCCAGGGGCAGTCGCGGTATTTATGCCGAATCTCGCGCAAGTGAAATGTACTGGCATCCTACAGCGCATGCGTCAGGTGTTGACATGCGCAGCATAGCCGAGTTGTACGTGCTGCCCTCGGTGGTGGAAATAACCACCGAGGGCAGCACGTACAACTCGGCTATGCTGCGCATGTCAACACCTGACGCATGCGCTGTAGGATGCCAGTACATTTCACTTGCGCGAGATTCGGCATAAATACCGCGACTGCCCCTGGGCTCTTCAGTAGTTGTGTACTCACCTGATGATGGCCGGACGTCTCTGGGCCGAAATATCGTGGCAGAATGTCGACGGGATCCGGCTGCATACCCGGAAATTATTAGAAGAAGAAATACGCCGGGAAAATTTCAGAAGTCACATCAAAAATTATGATTCTAACGCCAGAAATAATAGTGGTCCTAAGGCAAATTTCAAAGCTGTTATAATACAGGCAGGGACAAATTCATTACGAAGCAACATCAAGGAAGAAATAATAAATGAAACACGATACATAATTTGCTGTGCCAAAACTGTTTATACAGGCTCAAGACTGGTAATCAGTGGAATTTTACAAAGAAGATTGGTGAGTAATAGTCATATAAACGATTTAAACAGTGGCATTTGGGAACAGTGCGCTGAACTCGGTGCAATTTTCGTTGAACTATACAAAGTCCTGAGTGACAAATGTCTGGCTAGGGATGGTGTTCATTTAAATAGAATTGGTTCAATGACTTTTAGTAAAATGCTCATTCCATTAGAACTACTGACGGCCTTGGGAGAGCCAGTGCTGACAAAACTCTACCATCTGGTGGCAGGAGTAAAATACAGGGAGCGAAAGGCTATTTACAATTTGTACAGAAACCAGATGGCAGTTATAAGAGTCGAGGGGCATGAAAGGGAAGCAGTGGTTGGGAAGGGAGTGAGACAGGGTTGTAGCCTCTCCCCGATGTTATTCAAACTGTATATTGAGCAAGCAGTAAAGGAAACAAAAGAAAAATTTGGTGTAGGAATTAAAATCCATGGAGAAGAAATAAAAACTTTGAGGTTCACCGATGACATTGTAATTCTACCAAAGACAGCAAAGGACTTGGAAGAGCAGTTGAACGGAATGGACAGTGTCTTGAAAGGAGGACATAAGATGAACATCAACAAAAGCAAAATGAGGATAATGGAATGTGGTCGAATTAAGTCAGGTGATGCTGAGGGAATTAGATTAGGAAATGAGATACTTAAAGTAGTAAAGGAGTTTTGCTATCTGGGGAGCAACATAACTGATGATGGTCAAAGTAGGGAAGATATAAAATGTAGACTGGCAAAGGCAAGGAAAGAGTTTCTGAAGAACAGAAATTTGTTAACATCGAGTGTAGATTTAAGTGTCAGGGAGTCATTTCTGATAGTATTTGTATGGAGTGTAGCCATGTATGGAAGTGAAACAT
The DNA here is from genome assembly GCF_023864345.2 of Schistocerca serialis cubense. Taxonomy (NCBI): domain Eukaryota; kingdom Metazoa; phylum Arthropoda; class Insecta; order Orthoptera; family Acrididae; genus Schistocerca; species Schistocerca serialis. Next base: position 54,134,951 of record NC_064639.1, read on the forward strand.
GGACGATAAATAGTTTGGACAAGAAGAGAATAGAAGCTTTTGAAATGTGGTGCTACAGAAGAATGCTGAAGATTAGATGGGTAGATCACATAACTCATGATGAAGTATTGAATAGAATTGGAGAGAAGAGGAGTATGTGTCACAACTTGACAAAAAGAAGGGACCGGTTAGTAGGACATGTTCTGAGGCATCAAGGGATCACAAATTTAGCATTGGATGGCAGCGTGGAGGGTAAAAATTGTAGAGGGAGACCAAGAGATGAATACACTAAGCAGATTCAGAAGGATGTGGGTTGCAGTAAGTACTGGGAGATGAAGAAGCTTGCACAGGATACGGTAGCATGGAGAGCTGCATCAAACCAGTCTCAGGACTGAAGACCACAACAACAACAACATCTATGGGCACTATTTGCAATGTTTAGCTTTAAGGTACTATTCAAGGAAAATGTTATATGATATCCATATAAATTGCCTATTCCACCTCAGATGGTCAATGGTGAATAAAGAATCTGAATCTGAATCTGAGGACTTGTCCAAATTATAGGAATAAGGACAATACTCTGAAAGAGTTTTGTAAGAATCTACTTAAGAAATTAACACAGCTTGACAAACCATTTGCCGAAACGATATTGATTGATGCATTCAAAAAGAGATTAACAGAGAGATTTCAGTGAGATTTAGTACACGGACCTGACAAATGCCTTGAACAATTTTTATGATATGTTGACAGCATAGTATCACTTCATAAAGTGTAATGCAAACTGTGAAATAAATCAAAATACCAAGTGCTGTGATGGCTTGAAATACATTTTCCAATAATAATATTGTGTTTATTTGCCAGTAAAATACTGTAAAACAGTCTATCTGGTAGAGCAAGACTATATTTTAATTGTTTTGTGGAACTTTATGAAACAGAAGCAACAGAAAAACTCTGTTGTAAATAACTCGAATTATCACTTTCACCAGCAAGAATGTAGCATTGTAAATAACATCCTTCGCTTGTTAGCATTCAGTGAATTTTAACAAACTTGTGTACTCTGTGATTTTACTAATGATTCCCCCCTTCCCTCCCCAATTAGTAGACTAAACTGTGGAAGGGCATATTTTCAAAGAGGGGGACACTTCTATTGTTAAAAAAAAGAAACGACAGCCACCATTACTGCGAGATATCAGAAAAATATTAATTTTTGTCAATATATGCTCTTGTAAGAAGCTGAGTATACACTGTAATAGTTTAGCACTAAGAAGAATGTTTTTATAAAATAATAGTTGTTATCTTAAAAGGTAAAATTTTTCCTCATTTCTGAAGTGAATATTATGCTCATCTTCGCTCTCCTAATAATTATGCTACAAGTGCAAGCATGCAGAAGACTTAGGATTTTGAATGCTAGATGATACTATGAAATCCCTGTTTAATCACACGGTCTTTGGGAATGAACAGATTCTCTTTTGTGGAAACCAAAAATTTGTGGAACTTGCTGTACCGACACAGACTATCACAGTTTTTTAGAATCATATCCATCTGACTTACTTTTCAATAATAGCATCAAGAATTTTTCAAAGCTACATCATGATGCAGGTCTTGAAAAGCTGTTTCTTACACTGGTTACTAAGAAAAACCTTAATCTTGAGGGTGCTCGATTGCACTCCGGAGAGGCCACACATTACTGCAAAATTAGAGAATTTACTCTTTTTCAGCCAAGAAGACAGTAATTAAGATCCACAGCACTAAATATTCTATTTTTGATGAAAAAGTCAATTTCAATTTTCATATTCAAAAGTAACACCAAAGCACAGATTTATTTAAATCATTTAATACCAGGAAGGAAGAGAACCTGGTAAGATTAGGGAACAGTAGTTACAATCAATTTTTCAGTGGAAAGTTTTGAGGGTGCCTGTCTGTCTGTTCTTTTTGGTCTTATCAGGAATACTTAATCATTTTTCTAGTGCCCAAGGGAGCGTCATTAGGACAGGCTGGACAGGGCAGTAGAAAGAAACATGTATCATAATACTCAAAATGATAGAGATCGCAACTGTATTTACTACAGAAACAGAGGTAGTGGTAACATCTATTGGGATCAAAATGGTAATAGAGACAAAAATTTTGAACATCAGCAGAATAGGAATAATTGGGATAACCATAGGCAATTTAATAGGAGAAACAATCATAGAGGTAACTATTCGGGAACTGGCAGCCTGCCTCAATGAAGGTCCACAGTTTTGGGGCAGGGAAACATAAATACAGGATCCCAAATTTACACTTGCAATTAGACAATAATAACAGTGTAACTAATGTGGCACAGGTATCTGAAGATGAACGGAAGGAACATCAGATTTATTATTTACGTTTTGATCAAATGTTTTGGGATGCTATGTTTCATTATGGTGATATAGGTATTAATCGCAAACCAGAATGTGAGAGTAATGAGAATTTTGATGTAGTATGTACTAATGATTTCTTCTCTTGGTCAGAAAACAGTGTTATTGTTGTATGTAAAGAGATATCGACCGTATTGGATCTGAATTAGGATGTATTTTTGATGTAGATGTGAATGAGAGCTGTGAAATAACTAAGATTGGTAACTCTGAGACTGGTAGTTCATTGCAAATGAATGTAGGTGATGAGTGTGACTTTAATAGAGATGCGACTTATATTGTTCATGATGTTGTTGTTGAAGTAATTTTGGAAGAGGATGATGATGATGATAATTTTGATGATGATGATGATGATGATGATGAGTATCAGGTATTTGTGGAGTTTAAGAATAATGAAGTTCCAGAGTTATTTGCGAACGATATTGACAATACAGGTAAGGTAACTGATGTACGGTACGTGACATCATCAATGAGAGTCATAGAATACCAGTCCAGTCAAAGCAGTTTTTCATTAATGTCATGCAGAGTAACGATGCAAACAGTAAAGGTGAGTTATCTGTAAGCATAGAGGACAAAGGTGAAAACTTTTTGAAATTTTTTTGGCACCAGGTTGATGATAAATTAGATAAATCTGCATTCTGGAATAAGTTAGCTGTAGTTAGTCAAAATTTGTCTACATATTGGTGGAATGAAGTGAAAGAAGATCTAGGCAGGAAGTGTAATTTTGACAGTAATATATTTTGTGTCCTCCTGTAATTAGTGATGTTAGTTGTGCTATGGAACCCATTCAGTGAGTTCAATCTTTGCCTGACAACATCAGTAATGAAAATAATGTCATGATATCAATAAAGTTGATAAAACTCTGCAAGGACAGTGTGGATGTAGTATTCGATGAAATTGAAAGTGATCTTTTACATGAGGTGTCTAATAACAGAGATGATGATTCAGATTTTAGATATCCTTACATTAAGATTAAGATTGATCAGTGGGAAGGGCCCTGTTTGACTGATACAGGTAGCCCAATTTGTGGCATATCTGAACAATTCAAAGACAAGATCAAGTATAGTAAGGGTTTGTGGAAATGCCTGTTGTAGGTGTAAACATAAGAAAGGCTACTGGTAATCAAAGCAAGTACATAAATTTATCTAAAAACAAAGATGATGAGACTTACCAAACAAAAGTGCAGGCAGGTCGATAGACACACAAACAAACACAAACATACACACAAAATTCAAGCTTTCGCAACAAACGGTTGGTTCATCAGGAAAGAGGGAAGGAGAGGGAAAGACGAAAGGATGTGGGTTTTAAGGGAGAGGGTAAGGAGTCATTCCAATCCTGGGAGCGGAAAGACTTACCTTAGGGGGAAAAAAGGACAGGTATACACTCGCACACACACACATATCCATCCGCACATACACAGACACAAGCAGACTCCCTTAAAATCCACATCCTTTCGTCTTTCCCTTGCTTTCCCTCTTTCCTGATGAAGCAACCATTTGTTGCGAAAGCTTGAATTTTGTGTGTATGTTTGTGTTTGTTTGTGTGTCTATCGACCTACCAGCGCTTTTGTTTGGCATGTCTCATCATCTTTGTTTTTAGATATATTTTTCCCACGTGGAATGTTTCCCTCTGTTATATTCGAGTACATAAATTGTCACGTACTGTTAACTTTTAGTATAAAGGACAAGACATGTAAACATGGATGCATAATGATACCTATTCTAGAAGAAAATATACACTGTGTCTGTAGATTTACAAGACAATGTAATTGTGTTTTTTTTGTTGTGAGTGTAGTATGTAAAATCACATAATTTCTAAGGTACTCCTCTATCCATTGACTGAGTTTAAATCTATCTGTAGATTCATAAGACTATACATCTGTGTTTTGTTTGTCTGGAATTTAGTATGTAAGATGATGTGATTTCTAGAGGTTTATCTTATCTATTGACTGAGTTAAAATCTATGATACACTGTATAGTTGTGTTCTATAATAGATAAGTGCTTTAGAATTTGATACATGTATGTCATGAGACAAATTGAGTACATTCCTTTACAATTTTGAAATGGAACAATATTCATGACTTGTGCTGCAAAAATTAGGAATAGTATCTTAGCATATCTGTGTGAATCACCTTGTAAGTCCATTCATTTTTTTCTCATTGCATTTAACTCTGAATAATAATGTTTCATATGTGAATACTTTTTAATCACACCTGACATAAATCCCATATAATTGACTCTGAAAAATGACTAAGGAGAGCATATCTCGTGTGATGTGACGAAGGTATTGAACAGCATATTTATAACACAAAACTGTGTTTCAGGATTTCATGTGAATACTAGACATGAAGCTATCTGTCCACTGAAGTGTGTGATGAGAATTCTAGGGAGGAAACAGAAATGTGGGTAGATCCACTCCCCACACTGCTATATGGCTGTAGCCTGCTGGACCAGTTGACTTAACAAGAGATCACAGGTGCTGGGTAACGTACTCAAGCTTCTGCCAGCTACAACAGTGTTGTGACTGATATTTGTGAACTGTTAGCCAAGACTGCTAAAGACAGTGTTATTCTGCATAAATACATGTTTTTTCCAAGTAGGGGGACTGATTTTCCCATACATTATGTAACTTTAAATCAGTATGTATTTTTTTATCAATTGTAAATGAATCTTCAAGGTCTTTGTGTATGTAAGTTAGTTTGTATGGTCAATTAGCAAAGAGCGTGGAAGACATCTACCAGTATAATCAATATAACAAGATGTATACATGTCTGCTTTCATACATTGATTTTGATCATCTAGCTACTAAATTGTGTCATCATTCAAAGCTAATTATGACTCTGTTTACCTGTATTTATCCTGAATATTGCAATTTGTATCTGATTGGAACTTGAGTTGTGAACAAACTCATGCTTAACTCTGTTTTGGGTCCCCAGGTCATCGCGACCCTGTGTGTGTGTGTGTGTGTGTGTGTGTGTGTGTGTGTGTGTAGCACTCAAGAAGAGTACACAACTGTTGATTGAGGCTAGATGCTTCTTACACTTAATCTTTACATACAATTGAACATATTAATATAATTATGAACTTTATTCATTTTGTTGTGTTGAAAGATTTTTTGCTGGTTTGCACCCGATGTGGTTTGGATTCAGAAGTCAATCCCCACATCGTAAACTTAGGCCCTAATATTTTTCCATTATTTTGTCCTTAAATGAATCAACATATCCTTAGATACTATGGTTTATGTGGCTTATTGATTCCTACTCATGATTCAGTATATTCTTCTGATCTGTACCCCCTGTCTTGAGTTTTTCGATTCAGCTCACTCATCATACACTTAGGCTCTGAAATTTTTCTCTTCTCTTTTGAAGATTTTGAAGGTTTGATTGTATGGGTGTTAACCTACAATTTGTTACTCTTGTACTTTACATTGTCTCTCTAATTATTTCTATGGTTTAGTGGTAGTTTTGACGTCGTATTATTTGTCTTGTGACAGGATGTTTTGTCTTGTGACAGTATGTTCCACAGATCTGAAAGTCTGAATACCATATCCTGATATATGTATAGATTATGATCTGTACAGTAGATATTTTTCTTATGTTTTCTGTAATATGTTATGTATCAGATACTTCTGTACATCAATATAATATCCTGGGCATCATTTTGTACATCGTTTGGTAAACCTTGTAGACCGTCACACAATCCTGTAAACACCCTGTTTCCAAATTTTGTGAGGGGGATATTGTAATGGGACCCTCTTTTCTAACCTAACCTTTTTTTTTTTTTATAGGTGAACATTGTCGGCTGCTTCGCTGAAAGAATTTCATTTCATTTTGTATATGATGTACTATATTTCTGGCTAAAATGTATAAAAAGAAATTAATTTGTTACAATTGATAAGTATAGTTAAAATTTTTATTATTTTTGAAAATATTTTAAACTGCGAAATATCTGTTGTTGTTGTTGTTGGGGTGGTCTTCAGTCCTGAGACTGGTTTGATGCAGCTCTCCATGCTACTCTATCCTGTGCAAGCCTCTTCATCTCCCAGTACCTACTGCAGCCTACATCCTTCTGAATCTGCTTAGTGTATTCATCTCTTGGTCTCACTCTATGATTTTTACCCTACACGCTGCCCTCCAGTACAAAATTGGTGATCCCTTGGTGCCTCAGAACATGTCCTACCAACCAATCCCTTCTTCTGGTCAAGTTGTGCCACAAACTCCTCTTCTCCCCAATTCTATTCAATAACTCCTCATTAGTTATGTGTCTACCCATCTAATCTTCAGCATTCTTCTGTAGCACCACATTTCAAAAGCTTCTATTCTCTTCATGTCTAAACTATTTATCGTCCATGTTTCACTTCCATACATGGCCACACTCCATACAAATACTTTCAGAAATGACTTCCTGACTCTTAAATCAATACTCGATGTTAACAAATTTCTCTTCTTCAGAAACGCTTTCCGTTCCATTGCCAGTCTACATTTTATATCCTCTCTACTTCGACTATCATCAGTTATTTTGCTCCCCAAATAGCAAAACATTTTTTACAACTTTAAGTGTCTCATTTCCTAATCTAATTCCCTCAGCATCACCCGACATAATTCGACTACATTCCATTATCCTCATTTCGCTATTGTTGATGTTCATCTCATACGTTCCTTTCAAGACACTGTCCATTCCGTTCAACTGCTCTTCCAAGTCCTTTGCTGTCTCTGACAGAATTACAATGTCATCAGCAAACCTCAAAGTTTTTATTTCTTCTCCATGGATTTTAATACCTACTCCAAAGTTTTCTTTAGTTTCCTTTACTGCTTGCTCAATATACACATTGAATAGCATCGGGGAGAGGCTAACACCCTGTCTCACTCCCTTCCCAACCACTGCTTCCCTTCCATGTCCCTCGACTCTTATAACTGCCATCTGCTTTCTGTACAAATTGTAAATAGCCTTTAGCTCCCTGTACTTTACCACTGCCAGCTTCAGAATTTGAAAGAGATTATTCCAGTCAACAATGTCAAAAGCTTTCTCTAAGTCTACAAATGCTAGAAATGTAGGTTTGCCTTTCCTTAATCTTTCTTCTAAGATAAGTCGTAGGGTCAGTATTGCCTCACGTGTTCCAATATTGCTACGGAATCCAAACTGATCTTCCCCAAGGTCGTCTGTAAAGAATTCGTGTTAGTATTTTGCAGCTGCAGCTTATTAAACTGATTGTTCGGTAATTTTCACATCTGTCAACACCTGCTTTCTTTGGGATTGGGATTATTATATTCTTCTTGAAGTCTGAGGGAATTTCGCCTGTCTCATACATCTTGTTCACCAGATGGTAGAGTTTTGCTTGGACTGGCTCTCGCAAGGCTGTCAGTAGTTCTAATGGAATGTTGTCTACTCCCGGTGCCTTGTTTCGACTCAGGTCCTTCAGTGCTCTGTCAAACTCTTCACACAGTATCATATCTCCCATTTCATCTTCATCTACCTCCTCTTCCATTTCCATAATATTGTCCTCAAGAACATCACCCTTGTGTAGACCCTCTATATACTCCTGCTTCCCTTTCTGCTTTCCCTTCTTTTCTTAGAACTGGGTTTCCATCTGAGCTCTTGATACTCATGCAAGTGGTTATCTTTTCTCCAAAGGTCTCTTTAATATTCCTGTAGGCAGTATCTATCTCACCCCTCATGAGATAAGATAAGCCTCTACATTCTTACATTTGTCCTCTATCCATCCCTGCTTAGCCATTTTGCACTTCCTGTCGATCTCATTTTTGAGACGTTTGTATTCCTTTTTGCCTGCTTAACTTGCTGCATTTTTGTATTTTCTCCTTTCATCAATTAAATTCAGTATCTCTTCTGTAACTAAATGATTTCTGCTAGCCCTCGTCTTTTTACCTTCTTGATCCTCTGCTGCCTTCACTATTTCATTGCTGAAAGCTAGCCATTCTTTTTCTACTGTATTTCTTTCCCCCATTCCTGTCAGTTGTTCCCTTATGCTCTCCCTGAAACTCTCTACAACCTCTGGTTCTTTCAGTTTATCCAGGTCCCATCTCCTTAAGTTCCCACCTTCTTGCAGTTTCTTCAGTTTTAATCTACAGTTCATAACCAACAGATTGTTGTCAGAGTCCACATCTGCTCCTGGAAATGTCTTACAATTTAAAATCTGGTTCCTAAATCTCTGTCTTACCATTATATAATCTATCTGAAACCTTTAGGATCTCCAGGGTTCTTCCATTTATACAACCTTCTTTCATGATTCTTGAACCAAGTGTTAGCTATGGTTAAGTTATGCTCTGTGCAAAATTCTATGAGGTGCCTTCCTCGTTCATTTCTTACCCCCAATCCATATTCACCTACTACGTTTCCTTCTCTCCCTTTTCCTACTCTCGATTTCCAGTCATCCATGACTACTAAATTTTCATCTCCCTTCACTATCTGAACAATTTCTTTTATCTCATAAATACATTTCATCAACTTCTTCATCATCTGCAGTGCTAGTTGGCATATAAACTTGTACTACTATAGTAGGCATGGGCTTCGTGTCTGTCTTGGCCACAATAATGCGTTCACTATGCTGTTTGTAGTAGCTTACCCACACTCCTATTTTTTTATTCATTATTAAACCTACTCCTGCATTACCCCTATTTGATTTTGTATTTCTAACCCTGTATTCACCTGACCAAAAGTCGTTCCTCCTGCCACCGAACTTCACTAATTCCCACTATATCTAACTTTAACCTATCCACTTCCCTTTTTAAATTTTCTAATCTACCTGCCGGTTAAGGGATCTGACATTCCACACTCTGATCCGCAGAACGCCAGTTTTCTTTCTCCTGATAACGATGTCCTCTTGAGTAGTCCCCGCCCAGAGATCCGAATGGGGGACTATTTTACCTCCGGAATATTTTACCCAAGAGGACACCGTCATCATTTAATCATACGGTAAAGCTGCATGCCCTCGGGAAAAATTATGGCTGTAGTTTCCCCTTGCTTTCAGCCGTTCGCAGTACCAAAACAGCAAGGCCGTTTCGATTAGTGTTACAGGACCAGATCAGTAAATCATCCACACTGTTGCCCCTGCAACTATTGAAAAGGCTGCTGCCCATCTCCAGGAACCACATGTTTGTCTGGCCTCTCAACAAATACCCCTCCGTTATGGTTGCACCTACGGTATGGCTATCTGTATCGTTGAGGCACGCAAGCCACCCCACCAACGGCAAGGTCCATGGTTCATGGGGGGGACAGAATATCTGGTCTACTTAAAATTCATATTATTAATTGCACAATCTAATGCTAATTTTTGAATTTATTTCTGGACTCATTTATAAAATAATGATTCGAATGAGAAGAAATTCTCCTTTTGTCAAGAAAGTTTTTAAACTCTTTTGCTTTGTAAACTCTTTGGAATATTGTGAGTACCACAGAATGTGGACATGCCTCTGATGGAAACGGACATATCTATAATTAGGACAATAACAATGTGCATTCGTGTTCATAAGTGGAAATTGTAAAGTCAGTGTGATATGGAAGAATGGGATAAAATAAAAGAAAGCCATAACAACAGAAAGAATTTCATCAATTATTCAGTTGAACAGGAACCCAAAAATAAAAATTTCAGCCTCAATACTATACCTCTAGACACAAGAACTGCAGCCAACAACAAGAGAAAATAAAGACAAGTAAAAAGCTTTTCTTTTGTATATTTTATGCCTCTCAAAGGGTAAGAGGCCTACATTTTAATACTGAGCCCAGCCATAAACAAAAATACCCGTTTCAGAAGCAAGACTTTGTTGCCCGTGATGTAGCCAAACTCAATAAATTCATTGAAATGGACATAGCAATAAAACCCAACACATTATATCCAAAGTAGGTCATTATGAATGTAATAATACAAAACATACTGAAGCACTTAAAAGCCTAAACCAGAAATTAGACATGGAAAGGGCTGTAGTTATGAGGGCTTACACTGGAATTTGGCTGTCATAATTTGCAATTATGACTACAACCAAAAAAACTTAAAAAAATTTTCCAAATAATAACATAGTCAAGATCAAGAGAAATCCTGTGAACTAATTTCAGTCTGAAATTTGGAGAACCATTGAGAACAGTAGCTTTTTGTTTCCAGATGACAAAGAGAAATGTAGGTTGAAAATGATGAATCCATCCATTTTTATGCTTCATTCACAAATTAAATTACAGATGAGGGGAGCACCAGTTAGGCTGATAATTAACAATATGGCAAGTCCCAATAACAAAGTTAACAGGGAATACAACCAAAGACTGGGGGCAGCATATACTTACAAAAGAACATACAGCGTCAAGAATAGTTATGAATTTGGAAGGGATATTAAGGATGTACCAATTCCAGCTTGGTCTCTTTTGGCATTGTTAACCTGTATGCAACATCCCAAAGACATGGAAGGCATAAGATGATAAGATGAGCATATTTAGGAAGATGACTGCTACTGACATGTTTTTATATGCAAAATCCATCACCATAAGAAGCATAAATGGGCATACATCAGAGTCATGATCAACAGAATGCTAAAACTACCACTCACTTCTAATCATGAAGTAGAAGAAATAAATGTGATTAAACAAGTAGCCAGGGCAAACAGGTATTAGAACCATGATATAATGAAACTTTATAATAAAGTAAAGCCAAAAATACATGACAAGGAGGAGTCAACAGATCCAGAAACAAGAAGTTTGTTGTTATGTCATACAATGGTGCATTGTCTGACAGGTTTGCATGTGCTTTCAGAAAAACAGAAGTTAAAATTGGATTTCAAATGAAAGGTACAACTGCTTCTATGCTACACCATAAACATGGCAACAACAATAACAAATATTTAGAATCTGGTGTCTATAAGGTCAACCGCCAAGACTGTGACAACTTTTAAATCCATCAGACAGGAAGGAATTTCATGACAAGTTTTAGAGAACATATATAGTCAAAATAAGAGTGTTTTCTGCACCACTGAGGTTCCACTCTGAATGTGTCATTTGGCTATTGAGATTTTAATTAATAGTCACTGTTATGTTACTTACCATGTACTTGTAGTTACATTTAATTGTTTTGTCATGCTGAAAGGTTTCAGTTTATAGATCTGAATTTGCTATTAACCTTTTTATTCTGGTTTTTACACAATTGTGTGTTATTTACTTTGCTAGGCTAGTAGCTTCTCATTATTACTTTTTACATGTTTTTATATGGAATTTAACTATGGATCTGATTCCACGCACTGTATGTCAGTTTATGTTCTACTGTAAGATGCTCATTTTGCCATGTGAAGTAATTTTAATTAACAACTATGCATTCTGTATTTTCACGGTCAAATTTATGACACTGGTTACTCAGGCCTCAGTTATTTGTATAAATGCTGGATACAGCACTTACTATCTACAGAGCACTATCTACAGCACTTACTATCTACAGATGTAGATTTTTCCATTGATACCTACATCAGAATATTTAGTCATATATATGGAAGATCATTTATCATGTATTTTTTTTTATATTTGTTAGTTGTCATTAGGCTTTTCACAGATTTTGTTTCAGCTAATTGAACTCAGTTGGTTACACCACTGTTTTTCTATTTGTAACAGATTTGATGATGAAAGTGGCCAAAACCAGTAATTGCAAATTATAAAACTTATCCTTTACTAATAAAATCCTCCAACAACCACTATTAAAGCTATTCACCACCAACACAGCTAACAAGGAGGGATATATCAGAGGCAACAGTGCATATCCTCATTTCTACAGCCAAGCTATATTTAGGTTGTGGCACATGGGGCTTCACGCCACAATAAATTTTCAAAGTCAGTGACCATGTGTGGCTTTGTAACCGCTACCATATGGGTGATGTCATGTATCTAGTTGGTGATATCAAGTTCATTTCAGTAATATGTGCTTCAGTTTTATGAACATCAGTATTTAATACTGCTTCATCCATCCGACTTGGACAATAAGACAGATAACTACATGCTAGCAATGAGCTCATCTCTCCATTAGTTAATTCCCATGGTCATTCACAGAAATTCAAATACTACTCTTGAAAAGCATTCTTCATGGTTTCCAAAATCATCCATGTGATGTGCCATACAGCCAGGTCATAGCTTTGCAATGTAGCTTTCCCTGTGTTGTCATCAAATATGTGACCAACACAGCCATGAAATACACAAATTAGAAAATCGTGGATGGAACAATATGTAAAATAAGAAAAGACAACCAGTCTCCTATATCGAATTGATGCATGGAGCAGAGAAACAGAAACAGAAAACAGCATTCACATTACGTTCCAAGCACTAGCTCCTTTTATAGCAAAAGTGCATACATTCACTACAACAAAAACCACACATACATCCAATTTATTGTTGATTATTGGTACTGGAGTAATTGAAAGCTGTTGCCTGAGTTATGGACATGGAGATGGGGAGGGAAAGATGCAAGGAGTGGTATAGGGGAAATCAGTTAGAGAATGGGGCAGACAGTGAGATGGAGAAGTGTGTTGGCGAGTGAAGAGTGAGGGGAAAGGGGGGAGGGTGGGGAGTGGAAGATGGGGGTGAGGGGGGGCCAGAGGGGGGCAAAGGGGGCAGAAAGGGTGAGAGGCGGGCGAGGGGCAGGGGGCGAGCCAAGAGGTGGGGGGAGAGGCGGGGGAAGAGGCAGGGGGAGAGGTGGGTGAGAGGTGGGGGAGGGGGAGAGGTGGGATAGGGGGAGAGGTGGGGCATGGGGAGAGGGGGGTAGCAGGTGGTGAGGGGTGAGGCAGGGCGAGAGGGGAGAGGTAGAGGTGCAAGGAGAGGGGGCGAGGCAGGGGGAGAGGAGGAGAGGCAGGGGGAGAGTGAGGAGAGGGGAGGGGGATAGGGAGAGGGAGAAGATGTAAATGGGGGGTGGGGGGGGGACTGGTCAAGAAGGCAGTGCGTGACCTGGATGGAGGAGGAGTGGTATGAACAACAGAAAAAAGGGAAAAGGTAAGGTAGAGCAGTGGGGAACAGGATAGTGGAGGTTTTGGCCAGGGAGATTGCAAGAGTGCAGGATATATTTGAGAGACAATTGCCATCTGTGAAGGTCAAAGAAACTTATGCTGGAAGGGAGTATCCAGTGACCCATGTAGTGAGGCAGCTGTTGAAATCAATTATGTTGTAGCGTGTGGCATGTTCAGCAACTGGATGGTCAAGTTGGCAGTTTGCCACAGTTTGGCAGTGGCCATTCATGCAAGTACATTGCTGGTTACTTGTTATGCCCAAATAGAATGCTGGACAGTAATTGCAGCATAGCTGCTTTCACATGTTGTCCAGACTTTTATTGGATGGGAAATGCCTGTGACTGGATTGAGGTATGATGTGGTGGGAGACTGTACGAGACAGGTCTCACTCCTTGACTGACCACAAGAGAATGACTCGTGGGGTACAGAATTGGGAGTAGGACTGGAACACGGAGGGATAAGTATATACTTTAGGTTGGGTTCGTTGGCAGAACACCATTTTGGGGGGGGGGGGGGGGGGGGGGGGAGATTTCGAGTACGGTACCCCTCATCTCTCAGCATGTTGAGAGGTAGTCAAAGCCATGGTGGAGGACGTGGTTGAACTTTACAAGGCCCAGGTGGTACTGGGTGATCAGATGAGTGCTGTCTGGTGGTTGATTAACACATTTACTGGTGCCAGAGGAGCAGATGACATTGGAGATTTTTTTATGGATGAGTTTAATAGGATACTATCTGTCAGTAAAGGCCCTGGTAAAGCTGTTGGTATATTTTGACACCTCCCCTAATGAACCATTGACCTTGTCGTTGGTGGGGAGGCTTGTGTGCCTCAACGATACAGATAGCCGTACCGTAGGTGCAACCACAATGGAGGGGTACCTGTTGAGAGGCCAGACAAATGTGTGGTTCCTGGAGAGGTTGCAGGGGCAACAGTCTGGATGACTGACTGATTCGGCCTTGTAGCATTAACCAAAACGGCCTTGCTGTGCTGGTACTGTGAACGGCTGAAGGCCAGGGGAAACTACTGCCATAATTTTTTCCAACGGCATGCAGCTTTACTGTATGGTTACATGCTGATGGTGTTCTCATGGGTAAAATATTCAAGAGGGAAAAGAGTCCCCCATTTGGATTTCCAGGTGGGCACTACTCTGGAGGACGTCTGTATCAGGAGAAAGAAAACTGGCGTCCTACAGATTGGAGAGTGGAATGTCAGTTCCCTTAATTGGGCAGATAGGGGAGAAAATTTAAAAAGGGAAATCGATAGGTTAAAGTTAGATATAGTGGGAGTTAGTGAAGTTTGGTGGCAGGAGGAGCAAGACTTCTGATCAAGTGAATATAGGGCTATAAATACAAAATCAAATAGGGGTAATGCAGGTGTAGGTTTAATAATGAATAAAACAATAGGAGTGCGGGTAAGCTACTACAAACAGCATAGTGAACGCATTATTGTGGCCAAGATTGGAACAAAGCCCATGCCTACCACAGTAGTACAAGTTTATATGCCAATCAGCTCTGCAGATGACAAAGAGATTGATGAAATGAGTGATGAGATAAAAGAAATTGTTCAGATAGTGAAGGGAGATGCAAATAGTCATGGGTGATTGGAATTCGACAGTAGGAAAAGGAAGCGAAGAAAACATATTAGGTGAATATGGAATGGGGGTAAAGAATAAAAAAGGAAGCTGCCTGGTAGAATTTTGCACAGAGCATAACTTAATAATAGCTAACACTTGGTTCAAGAATCATAAAAGAAGGTTGTATACATGGACAAGGCCTGGACATACTGGTAGGTTTCAGATAGATTATATAATGGTAAGACAGAGATTTAGGAGCCAGTTTTAAATTGTAAGACATTTCCAGGGGCAGATGTGGACTCTGACCACAATCTATTGGTTATGAACTGTAGATTATAACTGAAGAAACGGCAAAAAGGTGGGAATTTAATGAGATGGAACTTGGATAAACTGACAGAACCAGAGGTTGTAGAGAGTTTCAGGCACAGCATTAGGGAACGATTGACAAGAATGGGGGAAATAAATACAGTAGAAGAAGAATGGCTAGCTTTGAGAGATGAAATAGCGAAGGCAGCAGAGGATCAAGTAGGTAAAAAGACGAGGGCTAGTGGAAATCCTTGGGTAACAGAAGAAATATTGAATTTAATTGATGAAAGGAGAAAATATAAAAATGCAGTAAAGGAAGCAGGCAAAATGGAATACAAACATCTCAAAAATGAGATTGACAGGAAGTGCAAAATGGCTAAGCAGGAATGGCTAGAGGACAAATGTAAGGATGCAGAGACATATATCACTAGGGGTAAGATAGATACTGCCTACAGGAAAATTAAAGAGCCCTTTGGAGAAAAGAGAACCACTTGTAAGAATATCAAGAGCTTAGATGGAAACCCAGTTCTAAGCAAAGAAGAGAAAGCAGAAAGGTGGAAGGAGTATATAGAGGGTCTATACAAGGGTGTTGTACTTGAGGATAATATTATGGAAGTGGAAGAGGATGTAGATGAAGATAAAATGGGAGATATGATACTGCGTGAAGAGTTTGATAGAGCACTGAAAGACCTAAGTCAAAACAAGGACCTGGGAGCAGAAAACATTCCATTAGTACTATTGATAGCCTTGGGGCAGCCAGCCCTGACAAAACTCTAGCAAGATGTATGAGACAGGTGAAATACCCTCAGACTTCAAGAAGAACATAGTACTTAAAATCCCAAAGAAAGCAGGTGTTGACAGATGTGAAAATTACCGAACTATCAGTTTAATAATTCACAGCTGCAAAATACTAACACGAATTCTTTAAAAATGAAAAGAAAAACTGGTAGAAGCTGACGTCGGGGGAGATCAGTTTGGATCCTGTGGAAATGGAAAACTTGAGGCAATACTGATCCTACGACTTATCTTAGAAGATAGATTAAGGTAAGCAAACCTACATTTGTAGACTTAGAGAAGCTTTTGACAACGTTTACTGGAATACTCTCTTCCAAATTCTGAAGGTGGCAGGGGTAAAATACAGGGAGCGAAAGGCTATTTACAATTTGACTGAAACCAGATGGCAGTTATAAGAGTTGAGCGGCGTGAAAGGGAAGCAGTTGTTGGGAAGGGATTCAGACATGGTTGTAGCCTGTCCCCAAGTTTATTCAATCTGTATATTGAGCAAGCACTAAAGGAAATGAAAGAAAAAATTGGAGTATGAATTAAAATCCATGGAGCAGAAATAAAAACTGTGAGGTTCGCCGATGATATTGTAATTCTGTCAGAGACAGCAAAGGACCTGGAAGAGCTGTTGAACACAATGGACATTATCTTGAAAGGATATTATAAGAAGAACATTAACAAAATCAAAACAAGGGTGATGGAATGCAGTTGAATTAAGTTGGGTGATGCTGAGGGAGTTAGATTAGCAAATGAGACACTTAAAGTAGTAAAGGAGTTTTTCTATTTGGGGAGCAAAATAACTGATAATGGTCAAGGTAGGGAGGATATAAAATGTAGAATGGCAATGGTAAGGAAAGTGTTTCTGAAGAAGAGAAATTTGTTAACATCGAGTATAGATTTAAGTGTCAGGAAGTTGTTTCTGAAATTATTTGTATGGAGAGTAGCCATGTATGAAAATGAAACATGGATGATAAATAGTTTAGACAAGTAGAGAATAGAATCTTTGGAAATGTGGTGCTACAGAAGAATGCTGAAGATTAGATGGGTAGATCACATAACTAATGAGGAGATACTGAACAGAATTGGGGAGAAGAGAAATTTGTGACATAACTTGACTAGAAGAAGGGATTGGTTGGTAGGACATGTTCTGAGGCATCAAGGGATCACCAATTTAGTATTGGAGGGCAGAGTGGAGGGTAAAAATCGTAGAGGGTGACCAAGATGCAAATACACTAAGCAGATTCAGAAGGATGTAGGTTGCAGTAGATACAGGGAGATGAAGAAGCCTGCACAGGATAGAGTAGCATGGAGAGCTGCATCGAACCAGTCTCTGGACTGAAGACCACAACAACAACAACATATTTTGACAATTCCTACTTTCTGCTGTGGATGCAGAATTCACAGACAGCAAGGCTGTAAGGAAGATGCTTTTGGACATGGAATGGGTAACATCTGAAAGAGTGGAGATACTGAAGGTGGTTCGAGTGCCTGACATCGGTCGATGTATTTATGGACGCTTCTGACAGCTGGAGATAAACATACAGGATGGTGGCTCAATTAGTTGAGCATCAGGTGAAGCAAACTTGCGAATAAGTGTAGAGGTTGTGCAGAACAGAGCAAAACTTTCTTCGCCACTAGTACATGTCATGAAAATGTTATCAATGAATCTGAACCAGACAAGAGGTTTTCAGTGTTGACTGGACAGTAAGGATTCCTCCAGATGACCCACAAATAAAATGGCATCATATGGTGACATGCTAGTACCCCTGGCAGTTTTATGGAATAATATTGTCTTACTTCCACTCGGTTGATGTTTTGTATTGTATCCTGCACATGCTTTTGCAAGTATGCAATAATAAATTGCAGTACATCACATATAGCAGTTATATACTGTTTCATTGTGGACAGTGTTCCCACATTTCTCTTTGATAACAGTAGGCTAGTCACTGTGGGGCAATACTGTATCTGAAGCTTTGTTTTACAGAATAGTAAACAAATAACTTTAAAATAAGCTTGCTGGTTCCCTTTTAATTTCTTGACCTGTTAAACTAAAAGTTTCCTTTTAACAACTGAAGCAGTTAATATGCAAAATGAGATTTCTAACAGGAAAGCCTGGAATGAAAGTAGACATATCCCTGAAACTGTTTTGAGGTTATAGTCAATGAAAAATTCAAAAATGGCATTAATTCATGATAAATGCAGGAAAAATTCACACCTATTGAAAGGGAAAAACTAGATGTAACAAGATATGTCAGTTACAACATGCGCTAAAATAACTGTAAATTACATATAACAATACATTATGCACAATACTCAAAACTTCTCAAAATTCGCTAAGTATGTTTATTCACATTGATAGTCGCTGGAGTGGACAGTTTATTTGAATGAGAATACTAATGCTAAAATTGTATTAAGCACAAATGTTGATTATAACTGATACTATACCACAAAACTTTTTTCTTTTTTTCAGCAAAAAATGTACACAATTACACAATATATTGTATTTATTTATTTATTTAGTTCTTCAAATCCTATATGTATAAAATATATACCAGGATATTGGACATGGTTAGGTATTTAGAAGATAAATTACAGTTTGTATTATAATCCTAAGGACTAGATATTGAAGTAATTTAGCAAAGATTCATACATGCAACAAACCTTACAGGCAACATACAAAGTAGAATATTAATAATGCATCTTTATTTTTGTTGTTTGGCTTTCATATATTCTGTCAGACTGTAAAGGCAATTATTAATTAAATATGCCTTTACTTCAGCCTTAAAACTACAGAGTTTACCTATTGATTTAATATGACTAGAACTTGGGGACAGAGGGTAGATTATTGAAAATCTTTATCCCAGTATGTAGTGTGCCTTTTTGGCACAATGATGTTCTCACCTGTTTCATGAAGGTCAGATTTTTGCCTTGTATTGTGAGCATGTATATCTTCGTTTTTTAATAAGGTATCTGGGTGTCTATCGATATATTGTTTGATGAAAACTGATGTTTCGTAGATACAAGGAAGAGGAAGAACTGACAGTTTTTTGAATATGGGTCTGCATGATTTCGTATTGTTTACCCCTTCAGTAATTCTTAGTATTCTCTTTTGCATCCTGAAAAGTTTAATATTTGTTGTTGTATTTCCCCAGAAGATTATACCATATTTAATTACAGAATGCACATAGGAGTAGTATACATTTAACAGGCTGGCTTTGCTGCAACAAGTTTTTAAGATCCGTATCATGTAACAGGTTTTGCTTAGTTTTCTTTGCAAATATTCAATGTGTACCTCCCATTTTGTGTTGTTCTGGAGCCAGAGGCCCAGAAATTTAGTGCTGTCAACACTTTCAAGAACCCTGTCCCCAAGTTCTATTTCTATGTTTGGGTGGTGTTTTCCTTTTACATTATAGAAGTTCAGTGCTACTGTCTTTTCTTTGTTTATAATTAGCTTGTTGTAGCTGAACCACTTTTCTACACTGTTCATTGTTTGGATAGCGGAGTCTTTAAGTTTTTCTTCTGTTTTACCACTAATAAGGAAGCTTGTATAACCTGCAAATTGGAGGGTAGTTTGGCAATACTTGTTGTACATAAGATCATTGGCATACAAGAGAAACAGGATGGGTCCTAATACTGATCCTTGAGGCACACCATATTTCACATTTTCATATCCTGAATAGTAGTAGCTGATTTTGTTATGGTCAGTATATTGCACTTCAACCACCTGTTTGCAACCACATAGGTATGTCTTGAGCCACTCATTGGATATACCTCTAATTCCTAATTGGTCAAGCTTCTGCAGTAGGGCATTATGGTCAATGATGTCAAAAGATTTAGATAAATCAAGACATATGCCTGTCACAAACTCACTTGCATCCAGTTTAGTATAGATTTCATTAAGAAATTCAAATATTGCACTTTCAGTTGAATAGCCTTTCCTGAAGCCATGCTGTGAAGGAGAGAGAATTTTATTTTTATTTAGGAAATCAGACAATCTCTTATAAAAAACTTTTTCTAAAATTTTTGAAAACACAGGCAGTAGGGCTATTGGTCTACAATTTGAAACACATTCTGGATTTCCTTTTTTGAACAGTGATTTCAGTTTTGCTGTTTTTAAGCATGAAGGGAAGGTTCACAATGCCAGTGAGCTGTTGCACAAGTGTGTCAAGGGTTCGGCTAAGGCAAGACAGCATTTTTTTAATAATTGCATCTGGTATTCCATCAATTCCACATGAGTACCCTGCTTTCAAGGTTTTTATAACTGATAAAATTTCTTCAGTATTTGTGGGTGAAAGGAACAAAGATATAGGCACATTTCTCACACTATTGCATGATGGAGGTGATATTTTGTTGTGTTCTTCCAGTCAACTCACCAACTGGTCACTTATGTTTGCAAAATATTTGTTGAAGTTCCCTGCAATTTCTGTTGGGCAAGAAATCATTTGTCCTTCATAATATAAGTTCATATTTTTATATTGATTAGTTTCACTTGTTGTTTGATTTTGTATAACTTCCCATATAGCTTTAGATTTGTTTTTTGAATTCTCAATGTATTTGTCATTTGCCATTGTTTTAGCTTTCCTTACAACATTTTTGAGGACACACGACACATGCTTATGTTTTGATACACACAACACAAAAGCATGTTTAAATTTTATGTGATGTTGCTGTACATAAGATAAGATAATTTAACTTTTGTTAGGTCTTTATGGCAAAAGACAGTTTTTTTTATATTCGTATAACATAATCATTACATTAGCAAATAGAATTGTTTTGTCATGTCAGTTGTTAGCTTACAATTTCATGTTGCAGTCAATAATTCTTAATTCATGAAAGAGGTTGGCAACAAGCCATTTATTTAATGTGTTTCTAAATTCACACTTTGGAAGGTCTTGTACCCTCTGCAGAAGCTTATTAAATAGTTTTTGCCCCACTAGCTCATAGCTATTGATTGACTTTGATAATCTATGGTACAACATATGTGAGGGAATAAGATATAGTTGTAGGTAAACAACTAGAATTCTCTCAGATACAGATTTATTAGCACTTCGCTTCTACACAGATACAAGTCCAGAAGCTAACTGCCGTTAGCGGCCAACATCTTCCCAAAGTCCTCTCCTCAAAGATAGCACACTTATACACTGAATAAATATCGATATATCCCCCACACCAGGCGGAAGCTGTCGACTGGTAGGAGACCAGGGGATGAAGACGATGTCCCGTCCTGGAGTGGAGGTGTAGCACTTCGTCAGCAGTCATGCGGAGAATCACCTTGGCAGAAGGCCCAACAAAGGCACGTAAATTGCCCCACGCAGCCCTTGTGCTAAATTTAAAGTGGTGTACCACATGAGTTTCTGCACTTCCTCCCTCAACATTGTCACAGGTGAGTGCCACACACACCGTATCACCATCTACGACATCAGATAATTTATGTATGTCATCAGGGTGTACATGTGTTGTGAATTCTTGGGTGGCACCTGTACGAGAAATGCTAGGGAGGCAGGGAGGTGTGGGAAAGCCATGGCAGGGGCAAGCATCTGTGAAGAGGGGGGTGGCAGGTGCACTGGACTGCGCAGGCGACAACATCGGACAATCAGCTGACGGATGAGGGAGCGTGCCCGAAGGCAATGAGGAGCCAGAGTGGATTGAACGGTGTGACAAAGAGCTGTCACATGAAGATGGTAACACAATGGTAGAATCCGAGTGGTTGGCAGTTCGACTGCGAGGGCTGTGAGGAGTGAAACCCCGAAAAGATTGGCCACTCAAATTTGATGAATGCGGAGAAGAAGCAGTGTGTGGCAGAGAAGCATGCTGTGGAGAGTCAATACCCAAATGTATGGTATGAGAAGGCGGATGGCCACTCAAAGCAGGAGTGGGAGAAATAGGGGCAGAATCAGGGAGGTTCACCTGAGGCTCAATGAAAGCTGGTTTCACTCGGTTGAGTGAGACCGTGGTTACAGAGTCTTTTATGAGGAGATCCATGTTATTCTCAGAGCGTTTGATGACCTTGTAAGGACCTGTGTAGGGCGACTGAAGCAGGGCTTTGATTGAGTCATCTCTGAGAAACACATACTCACAAGAGTCTAGCGTGCGCGGTATGCACACGCACAAAGGTGTATGAGTAGCCGGAGGTGGCTGCTGAATTTTTGCTGCAGTGCAAGCACACTCACTGGAGAAGTGAAGGGAGTTCAGTGGAAGTGGGGTGGGAGTGACTAATTCTCTAAGCAAAACCAAAGGTTGGCCGTACACAAACTCGGCTACGGAACCCTTGAAGTCTTCCTTGAAAGTCACACAAAGGTCAAGAAGCACGAAGGGCAGTGCTTCTGTCCATAGTGAGTCATGGCAACGCAAGGCAGACTTTAGGGTGCAATGCCATCGCTCGACAAGCCCATTGCTTTGGGGGTGGTATGCAGAAGTATGAATTTTGACAATACTACACATTTTACATAAGTTGGAGAAAACTGAAGACTCGAATTGTCGTCCCTGGTCAGTGGTGAGGTAAACAGGTGAGCCAAATCTATAGATCCACAAATCTAAGAATGCTCGACTTACTGTCTCAGAGGTAATGTTCGGAATAGGCACAGCCTCTGCCCACCGAGTCATCCTGTCAATAGCTGTAAACAAGTAACGGAAACCCTCAGAGGGGGACAAAGGGCCTACGAGGTCGACATGAACATGGTGAAACCAGCCTGGCGGTTGGGCAAAACAGCCAAGGGGTGGGGAAGTGTGCCTGGAAACTTTGTTCTGTTGACACAACACGCATGCCCTGGCCCAAGACTGACAGTCATGGCGCATGTCTCTCCAGACAAACCATTCAGCTACCAGACGGGTGGAAGCTTTGACACCGGGTTGTGCTAATGTGTGTAATTTGTCAAAGACCTGGCGTTGAAGGGGCTTAGGAATGAATGGCCACAATGCACCAGTCGATTCATCACACCACACTAAGTCAGATATGCCAGGAAAAGTAGATCATACCAGTTGGAGGGAGGAGCTGTGGTCCAAAATTAACTGCATGGTATCGGGGTCTGCCGATTGCAACCGAGGTAGGTCCGTTAAGTCAATTAAGGTTGTGACAGCACCAACATTTGAGAGAAAATCAGCAATCATGTTATCCTCTCCTTGGATATAGCGAATGTCACTTGTAAATTGCAAGATATAATCGATGTGACGAAAGCGTCGTGGGGGCGGATCAGCCGCAGGATTTTTTATGGCAGGAACCAACGGCTTGTGATCAGTGAGCACATAGAAATCTCGTCCCTCAACATCAGTTCTGAAGTGTCTTATGGCCTTGTAAACTACAAGTAATTCTCTGTCAAATGCTGAGTATTTCTTCTGCGCATTATTTAGCTTTTTTGAGGAAAACTGCAGGGGGGTCATAACATCACTGTATGTCTGACTCAGTACTGCGCCGACAGCATTGTCACTAGCGTCAGTAGTGATAAACATTATGGCATCCGCACATGGGTGAGCAATAGTGGCAGCAGACGCCAACAGCTGTTTGAGTTCATTAAATGCCTTGTCCATGTCTGGTGTAATGGGACCTGGCTGGTGCCAGAAGTTTGTAAGCCAGCGAGAGCATCTGTGAGAGGAGCCTGCACCACAGAAGCGGCTGGCAAATGTTTATGGTAATAATTAACTGTTCTGATGAACCTGCATAATTCCCTATAGGAATGGGGGCGTGGCATCTCGAGAACAGGCTTGATCTTGTCCTGCGGTGGTGTCAGACCGTCCAACGACACAACATAACTTAGGAATGTGACGGATGGCTGGTGCAATTGAGTCTTTTTATTGTTCAGTTCAATACCAGTGGCTGCTAAAATATCTGTCATGACTTGAACATGCTCCTCACTCTGTTCCAAAGTAGAAGCAAAAACCAATATGTCGTCCATGTATACGAAACAAAAGTCTAGATGGGATAAAGTTTGATTGATGAAATGCTGCCATGTTTGGGGGGCGTTTTCCAACCCAAATGGCATAAATTTCTATTGAAACAGCCTGAAGGCAGTGGTTATGGCAGTCTTTTCAATATCCTCCGGCCATAGGAATCTGATGAAATGCGTGCTTACAGTCCAAAACAGAGAAGTACTTTGCACCTGCGAGCGCATGATTGAAGTCCGCATTGTGTGGGACCAGGTATTTATCAATGATAGTGCAGGCATTTAAACGCCTACAGTCTCCAACCATATGCCAAGTTCTGTCTTTCTTTTGCTCAAACAGGATAGGACTAAACCAGCAACCAGAAGAAGTCCAATTATTCCCTTTTGTAATAGATCATCTAACTGTTCTTTTGCAATTTTCATAAATTCCGGCTCGAGGCGGCGTGGGCGTTGCGATATGGGCGGCCCATCGGTTAGACGTAACTGATGAACTGTGCCATTAGTGACTACTGCAATACGTGGTGCAGCACGACAGTCAGATGTCCGTGAAGCGGAGCAGGCGGTGGTGGACGGGCAAAGCTGTGGCGCTGAGGGCACGGAAGTACATGTGTGCCAACCACTCGTAGGCTGCGTAAAGGCCGCACGCATGTTAACATGGGCAAGGTTGGTACACTGGTTATTGGTAGCGGGCCATGCCACTACGAGCACTGTAGGCACAAGTGGGCGTGGCCGAACAGCAGATGGCTGTAGTTCATTGCCACGAGCTTGGCAAGTTAATTGTCCATTCGGAACACAAGGAACATGAGCACTCGGGCATACACTGTCATTACAAGAGGGGGTGCTGACACAGTTTACAGAGTTCACAACATTGTCGTTAACATGTGCGGGTACAGGAACACCAGATTGGCATGGACTGACCTTGTCTGTAGCCGACGAGTCGTCTGCCCCTAGTGTTGCGAGGCGTTGTTGTGTGGAGGCCAACTCTTGGTGTATGTTGCATAGATGCAGCAGCATTTCCATATGTTCCATCAAGAACTTTGAAGACTTGGTGGACTCCACTAGCCACTTGTTTGTCCAAGATTGCAGCTCCAAGGTTAGGTTTAAACACTTTTTAGCACAGCACACATGTTTGGTGTTAGCCGAACAGTCACTCGGTGGGGCAAAAGAAATATGTTTGTTTAGTGGGGGATAAAACACATTATTTTGCACAAAATCTAGTGACAACTGATAGTGCTTCAGGAAATCAATTCAGAGAATAGGTTCTTCAATTGTTGACACTAAAAACGTTCAGTCCAGTTTGCATTCGGGCGAAAGTTTCACTGTATACAGAGTAGAACCCAAACACTGTAGGGTAGACAAGTTCTCTGCACGAAGTACTGTTTTGTGTGGTTGCACTTTATTGGTTGCTAGGTGAACCAGCAGCAAAGAGACGTCTGCACTAGTGTCTACCAGAAAACGTACACCTGATCGTAAATCGTGAACATAGACTCGACCACACTTACTGTTGTTGTCCGAAACGGAATGCAACGTTGGATGGTGCCCGTTGTTTACATTGCAGGAGGTGGCACCACAGCCTGCCTGTGGTTGGAGTTTGGGTAAGAACACAGTGACTGGCATTTCCGAGCTTGCTCCTCGAATCTTGCGTGGAAGAAACAGTCGGGTGGGCCTGTGCTCCTGTGGGTAGTTGCTAGGTGACGGAGTATGTGACCCAGAGTCTTCCACAGAGGCCGATGCACTGTCGTTGCGGGGAGTTGAAGGTGCAGGCAGGGTGGCTAGTTTAATAAACTTGATATTAGCACCACCAGACAAGGGTGTGGTGTCAGAAAGCTTCTTAGTGCGGTCACATCCAGAATGCAGTGCACAGAGCTCACGTTGCCTGGCAGAGTATGCTCTGTTGGTGGCACGTAAACGTTCACTTACTGGCCTATCTTCATGCACAGAGATTTCAGTCTGGACAGACAAAGGCAGCTTTTCTGTCCAGATTTCTGTGAGCGTGTCATCAGGCATAACTTGCTCATCGACAAGAAGATGGATGCACCACCACAGCTGGGACGGAGACCTGTCGCCGAGACGCTCTTCGTAGATGATCTGTCGTACATTTTCTCTCCTGGTTTTCAAGACGCACTCCAGTATTGTCTGTTTGCTTTGACCAGATCATAAATTAAATCGACGCAATCTTGAAGATGGTTCATGAGGCAGGAGAAGCGTGCATCATCGTCCAAAGCACAGACATTGAATGTTTGCCCAAACAGGTTAAACCAGAACTCCGGGTGAGCGGGTTTGAAGTCTGGTAGTTTCGGCAGATTCAGTGCTGCAGTCACTGCGAAGGTCCGCCTATTTCTTCGTATGGAAGTAGAGCATTCAGAAGATAGCTAGTCCGACTTATTGGCATCCCGTAAAGCGGGTATCGCGAAATTCACTTGTCGCCAGGGAGGGAGGGGGGGGGGGGGCGGCAGCAGAGAAGCGATGGATGCTCAAACAGTGTGAGGATCGTAGTCAAAATGTGCATTCTCATCGACGTGGTAGCTCGGAGAGAAGCCACAAGTACTTAAGTACGCCGGTGAATGTCTGTTATGCACACTGTATTCACTCGACCGTGAGTGGTGGGGCTGGTTGTAGATGTCTGGGTAATTACTGTCCAGCACAGAATTGTTGACTTGATTAGAAGCAACAGAAGGATCCCACACATGTCCACTAGAATGCACACTCGGTGTGATATTTGCTGTTTGACGAGCATTGAGCACCTGTTGACTAGCCGGCGTGGAAGGATATACACGTGGCGGGAACTGATTCGAGTTTGAATTTACTACTGGATTTTCAAAACTAGCAAAACTTCGCTCGATGCCATGAACTGTATTGAATTGTGCATTCAACACAGGAGTAGGGATGTTCTGAACAACACTCTGTGGAGAACACGTGGAAAGGTCTAAGCTAACAAAGCCAGAGTCCACGACCGTTGGTGGTTGGAAGAAACTGACAGCACTCGATGAATTCCACGTTCAGGCTGAAGGATTCTGAAGAGTCTTGCAGCACGTCCACTATGACAGCAGGAGTGCTGGAGAGATGTTGCTGAAATCCAGGTGGCAGTGAGTGCTGAAAGGCCGTTGTCTGAAGCTGAACAACGGCCCTCATGATCGCGAAGAAATCCGATGCGTTAGGTGCGTAAATAACCTTCGGGTGGTAAATGGATGCGTATTACACAAAAAACGGGGTCACCAGTGAGAGAATAAGATATAGTTGTAGGTAAACAACTAGAATTCTCTCAGATACAGATTTATTAGCACTTTGCTTCTACACAGATACAAGTCCGGAGGCTAACTGCTGTTAGCGGCCAACATCTTCCCAAAGCCCTCTCCTCAAAGATAGCCCACTTATACACTGAACAAATATCAATATTTATGGTGCTCTATGCTACATATGTATGGAATTATTATTATTTGTGTTGTGACCATGAATATTATTTCTACATTTTACCTCATGTAAATTCTTTTTGTATAGGTTAACACTTGGTACATATACAGATTTATAACAGCCATTATTTTACATTCAGACAACAAGGGCTTACAATGTACTTTACATTAAGAACGTGTAATGACTCCGAATGCTTTCCTCTGCAGAAGTAATGTGTTTTGAACATGGCTTGAGTTTCCCCAGACAATAAGTCCACATGACATAGTACTTTGAAAAAGGGCAAAATAAGATGTTTTAACATAACAAGTTTCTTGTGTCATTGGTGATTTCTCCTTCACTGCTAATTTTTATCGAATTAGTCCTAACATGTATTGGCACACCAGTATAGTTACACTTAAGTTTGTTTTCTGCAGATGTTATTCTGAGTTTTTCATATTTTTTGATGGTTCTTTAGCTGTTGTATTCTAATTCCACACCACAGATCAATTTGGCATCCATCAATAGCGACATTTTTCAGTAACGAATAGCCCACCAATAGAAATTCATTTTCATTTCTTCCATAAATATTAGTAAATAAATATGGGAATTCTATGGATTTTACACCCAGCTGGATTCAAGATATCTTCTACACTAGCATACCAAAGCAACAGCATATCTCACAAGAACAATACAAAAAGTGGTGCCCAACAAAGCATGTCTTCTGCTAGGGGCAGGAGGCTAACAATGTTTCCTCAGTTATGTTAAATAGTTTGCCTGTATGTCCTGTTGATAGCCTAACACTTACTACATTACAATAGCATTTTTTAAGAAACTCATTACCTACATCTGTTAAAACAAGTGTTTGTTTATAATACACTATTACTTGTCCTGCAGCTGTACAATGAATACCTCAACTTGATATGCAGCTAACATAAATTTTAAATCTTGATTTAACAAATCTATGTAAGTAGGTAATTTGCAGAAAGAGTGGCTAGTAATGCATGTTTTTAATTTTTATTTGAACTAGTTGGATACCATTTTTGTCTTGATGTTAGATAGGAGTTTGTTGAATATCTTTGTACCACAGTATACAACTTCAATCTAAACCATAGACAAGAGGGAAAAATCTACAGGAAAATCGTGTATTATGACTGTGCAAATCATAGTTCAACTGCAACTGATGTTTTATTACAAGCAACAAAAACCATTTATGATTAATGATTGACAAGTGATTGTAAGAGTCTGAGATCCTGCAATTGGACTATCCACTTTAAACAATTTTCTTACAGCTTTCTTCTGCTGAATAATTGAGACTTTAATTACTTTAGGTACATTCCCCCAAATGCAAAATTCCATAAGACAACAGGGAGTGATCATAATATATAAAACTAACATCCTGGACTAAGTCAACACAACACAAATCCTTCAAACAATGGAAATCCAAGATGGAATGTAACAATACCAGATAAGGAAAGTTGCTACTCACCATATAGCGGAGATGCTGAGTCGTTATAGGCACAACAAAAAGATTCACACAGTTAAAGCTTTCGGCCATTAAGGCCTTTGTCAGCAGTAGACACACACACACACACACACACACACACACACACACACACACACACACACGTAAATGCAACTCAGCATCTCCGCTATATGGTGAGTAGCAACTTTTCTTCTCTGGTATTGCAACAGAAATCCTTCCAAGACAAAAGTACGCTGAACTGATCTTCTCAATTAGTTTATAAACTTTCATTTTTATCCAACTGGACATTTTACCCACAGTGTTTCATTAAGAGTTGGATCCTTAATGTCTGCTTTAGGTGCTATCAGGGATTTCTTGATGTTTAAAATTGCACAATATGTGGCTTCATGAGACTGAAGCTTAATGAACTTGATCTTACTTTGGGGCAGTAAAATAGAGACAGCTCCACATATTTAAAAATGGTTTTCAATATACTTAGAAAAAAGATTTTCATTATTCTTAGAAATTACCTGCAGTAAATGGAATTGAAAGTATGAACTTGGGACATGACAATTTTTATTATAAACCTAAAACATAAAAATAACTAATTTGACAAAGTAAGTAAGTATATGTAATATAAAGGAAAGGCAACCACTCATCTATAGTAGATGTGCCATGATAAAAAATATGATACATATGAATGAAAAAAATTAATTTAAACTATATTACAATTGCATTATTAGAAATGTAGTGCTTGTACGATTTTTTTGCTAATCAGACTTCCTCTCTAGCATTTCACTTGTAGATGAAGACAGCAGACACCAACGACACAAGTGTGTTTAAAAAAAAAAAAAAAAAAAATCCTCTTTAGTTGGCTCCACTTCACTCCAATAAAAAATACTTAATTCTGATATCAAATACTCCGTTATTTCACAACATATATGATATAAAACACTCATAGCCCATTATACCTCAAACTGCACATCTTAACAGAACCTCTGCATCCAAGCAAGTCAGACACAAAATTATGTACGAAAAAAAATGAATGATATTTTTTTTTCCATTCATAATTATGCCAATGCTTATGGTTGATCAGTTTTAAATTTTTGTTTTTAATAAATAATTTAGCTTTACGAGACACTGGGGGTCTTTCACTATGTACCTACACAATTGCCCCCATACTGTACATTGACATGGTATGCAGATGCACAGTGGTTTTTTTTTCCATGTACCTATCAAGAAATTAAAAGGTTATATACGTAATATGATAGTCCATTATACCAATGACTCTTCTTTTCTTGTTTCTTGATCCTGGCTTCTTCAGATCTCTTGTGAAGAGTCACAATAAAAGTTTAGTAGTGGCGTGGGACAATCTGTCATGGGTGAATTTGTTTCTGACCTATAATCTGTCCAGTTAATTTGAAATAATAATGTACAATAGAAGTGTTCAGATGAACCTTATTACACTTCCACAAGATTTTAATAATTCCACCTGGTACAGTTTATCATAGAATTGTAAGCTGATTGCTCTGTTTTAATGAAGTAATGCCTGTTCAGTTATATTAGCATTTATTACTGGTTGTGATGTGAACTGCTGTTTGGCAGTGTTGGTGAGTATTCAAAATTTGCTTGCTATTAATGTTCATTTATCAATAAGAATAATGTTCATCAGTGAAATGCAATATCAATGAAGTTACACAACAGTTGGTAATTTAACTTTTGAAACCACTGGTCTACTGGCATTTCTGGAAAAGAACATTCTTATACTCTCATTTGATCAGCAAATTCCGTGTAACAGTTTATATGTGTAATGGGACATATTACATTGCAAATTGTTCTAATGAATGAATTGATTTGCACTACAGTGTTGCTAAGCAATGTGATCAAGGTGATGTGTCCTAATTAAAACAGAACCCTCATATTTTGAATATTTTTTTGGTTCATTTCTATCAAAAATCAGTATTTCTCTCGAAAAGTAATTTCAAACTTCATGCATTAAGTCCAAGCACATTTGCAACTATTATAAGTGATTTAATGGAAAACTCAATCACGCACTAGTGTGTAACATGTTTCAAATCTAGTGCACAGGTTTCAATTTTCCATGATGGGCTAAATGACTTTTTGTAATAATGTGATGTGTCTACCTCACATAAAATCTAAATGAAACTAGATTCATCTCTATTCGGCTCAAAATCACAAAATGAAATTCACCACACAGGTCAGCGAACTGTACATGTGCACTTTTAGCATTCTAAGTGGTAGCTCATCTAAGAGTAAAAGCCACACATAAATTCAACTTTTTACACGCATACAAGAATCAAAACACCTTTATATTAAGCAGATAAATTATGGCATGCAATTACTAATTAAACATTTCCTATTCTAAATAAACTTCAAGAACTTGTATTTCATAATCAATTAAATTTTATCTTAGTGAGGGTGGATGTTCTTGTCTCTCCATTTTCTCATGGGCTATTCTGTACATCCCAGGGTATGGTGTTTGGAAATTATATATGCCCCTGAATAGAGAAATTGCCACTTCTTATCCAGTTTTCCAACTTTTGTCAATTTAGGGGGCATCCGTAAGAGGACTCATTGCCCTTCAAAAAATTATGTAACACGTTTTAGTCTCTTCTTTTAAATTTTCTCCCTATACTCAGCCCTGTTTTCAAGTGTAATCATAGTGTGTTTGATTTTGTCCTGTAGTGTCATTTCTGTAGTGGGTACCTTTGGTATGGGCGACTCCCACTCATTCATTTGCTTTGTCCGAAACATCAGTTCATTAGGTGTGAAACCTGTTGAAGAATGTGGAAGGTTACTGACAACTCGCACGAAGGGAGTTACGTATTCTACCCATCGGGTGGGTTTGTGAGGGGTGTATGTCCTAATAAACTGGTTAAATTCTTTAAAGACTCATTCTGCTGGGCTTCCTTCTGGGTGAAAAAAGGTTACTAATACTTGCCGTATGACCTGTGAGGTCATGGCTGTTTCCACTTTTGCCCAACTAAATATGAAGCATTATCAGTTAGTAGTACCTCTGGTTTACCTACTCTTCTCAAATAGTCTCCCTCAATTATTTACAGGGATACTGTATCTTGAGGGTTTTTTGTGAGTACTGGGTGTAACTCAGTATATTTTGACACATTGGACTGTTTTGATTTTTGACATATTGCTCATTTTCTTAATACCGGTAGGATTCGCCTTCTCGAATTTGGAAAATAACAAAGTGCCACAACTTTTTCAGTATATTTGCCTACACCATAATGTCCCCATACTTCATGCATCTGCCTTATAAATTCGTCAGCACAATCTTCAGGAATACACACACACCATTGATCAGACTTTTCATCTTTCCTATGATACAAAACACCCTTGTACTCCTAATACTTACCTTTCCACCTTCATCCTGCGTAAGGTTTTTCCATGAATGTCCTCCATCTGCGATCTTGCTGCTGTCTAATTTTCATTTGCTTGCAAAACTTCTGGTAATCACATTGTTGTGTTGTACCTTGCATTAACACCGTTTTGATTTCGGCATCTTGCTTGTTAATTCACCAAATTCATCTAAACCTTGTGGTAACCTAGACAAGGCATCTGTAATAACATTCTAACTTCCTTTAATATAAATGATCTCAAAATTGAATTCTTCTAAATATAGACACCACCTACCTAATCTACGGTGCAATAGTTTACATGTTAAAGGAAATAACAGCGACTGATGATCACAGTAAACCTTGATATTCTTACCCCACAAAAAATATTCAAACTTTGTAAATGCCCATATTACAGTTAAACTTTTCAATTCAGACAAAGAGTTAGATCTTTCTGCTTCTGATAATGTGCGACTAGCAAACCTGATGGCCTTGGGTATTTATTTACCTTTTCCTTCTCACATCTGAAACAAGCATGCCCCCGCCCTTGAGATGAGGCATCTGTGTACTGATAAAAATCCTTGGAGATATCAGGATGGCTAAGAATGTTTGCATTGACTAATGCCTGCTTAATGTTATTAAATTCCTCCTGACACTTATCACCCCATAACCAAGGCCTATTTTTTTTGTAACAAGTTGAGCAATGCATCCCTGTTCATCAGTTGCTGTCGTATGAATTTACAAAAAAAAAAAGATGCTGGTTCTAAAAAGGCTTTTAGTTGTTTTTTATTCCTTGGAACTGGACAATGGCATATGGCATCAAATTTTTTTGGACTAGGTAATATACCTTGTTCTGACACAACATGTCCTAAAAATTTGACATGCTCCCTACCAAAACTAGACTTTTTAAAATTGTCTGTTACTCCATAATCTGCAAATCGTTGAAGCACCTGTTCAATGAGCCTGATATGTTCTAACTAAGTGGGTGTGGCTATTAGCAGGTCGTCTACATAGACAATGACCTTGCTAAGCAATAATGGTCCTAATGTTCAGTCCAAATGGTAGAACACAGAATTTGTAACTTCTGCCCCCACAAACAAATGCTGTATATTTTTGGCTTTCTTTATGGAGCTTTATTTGCAAAGAGGACATCTTGAGATTGAGTATACTGAAATATTTTGTATTGTAAAACTTTAGAAGCTGTTTGTCCAAGTTGTCTGATCTTATGCGTACTGGTACTATAATCTTATTGATACCTCTAGCATCGAGAACTAATCTTACAGAACAATCCAGTTTACTTACTGGTAATATAGGATTACAATAGGGTGAAAATGAAGGTTCTATATTTCCGCATTTAATCAATGATTGCTCTCTTTTCTTACCACCTCTCGTTTTACCCATGGAATGGGATATGACGTTGCACAAAATGTTTCATGTGGATAGACTTCAAATTTATATTCATAGTCTTTGATTACTCCTGGCTCCTTACTGAAAACATCTGCATACTTAAATAACAAGTTAGAAAGTTCTTGTCATTGCACACCATTTATTATCTGTGATTCACATAGTTTCTGCTCTATCATCTCTTAACTAACCTCAGTGTTTGCTTCTTGTTCAGTATCAAATTTTTTGTGAAATATGCAGCTGAGAAGGAATATTGTACAACTGCATTTGACTCTGGTTTGTTTGTGTTACTTTCATCGGGTGTTTTGACTAAATCTATAGAAAAAGTCTGATCCTTCACATAAAAGTGGCATTTACCATTACCTGTGTCAATCTGTGTCTTGTATGTTCTAAATGTGTCCATGCCAATAACACAATTAACTGTAAGTTTATCAACCATAAGAAAATTGTACTTCACTGTAAAATGTCAAATTTGTAATGGAATAAATGCCTGATGTTTAACCAATTTAGTCTTACTGCCTGTAGCAGTTTCAACCTTGCAATTTTGGACAGGAAATGTTGGGAATTTGCCTCTCTTCAATTCACAGAAAAATGCATTTGACATTAGGTTGGTAGTTGAACCTGTATCTAAAATTATCTGCATGTCAATATCAAATATTTTCACGTTAATGATTGCTCCTATTTGTTCTTCCTGAATATTATTTGTTGTATCTAACTCAAGCTGATACAGATCATCCTCGATGTCACCTGGTTTGTCAAACCTTATGAAACATGTTTGTAGTTTTGCTTTGCCCCCACTCCCAGGGAGGTCAATAGCCTGGGGCTTAACTGTGACTGGTTGGTGTTTTCTGATAGTGTAGTATGACTTAATTCATTACCTGGAGTAATTTCAGTTAGTTGCACTGTATGGGCAATTCGCCAATCACTGTCATTAGCTGTGCCATTATTTTGCTGCCCAAATGTCGGCTGTGGTGCTGCATAAGGCATGGCATTGTTGCCATGCTTGGGTCGCTGATGCAGCTGACTGTTTCTGTTTATATTCAGCACAGAGCCTTGTGATGGTGGACTGTAATTCGCTTGTGCATTGAAATTACTCCTGCTGTTTTGAAAATTTCTTTTAAATCATTTGTTTCTTCCGTTCCCATTACCATACTTGTTACTTGTTGGTCTTTAACTTTACTGTTGTATGTACTATCCTTGCTATGTGTTTAGATCATGTTTTACTGACTGATTTACATAACCATGTTGTTGTTGTCATTGTGCCTGATCTTCTGTTGCTCTTTTGGGTACAGGTCTTCCTCATAGATGAAGTCAATAGAATCATGAAGTCGATAGAATCAAGCACTGACAAAAATATTCAGCTGCGTTGTGACTAATTTTTCTCTAATGTGCGATGGTAAACGACTTTTCAAAATTTTTAACTCATCTACCTGTGATATTGGGTTCTTCCAGTAGTGTGTCTTGTTCAGGTATTTTTCAAAGTATCCAAATAGACTACTGTATTTGCCATTGAATGGTGCAGGGTTGAAAATCTCGCATCTGCATCTTTCTTGCACTGCCTCAGACCAGTATTTGTCGAGGAAAGCTTGTTCCAATTCAATATAAGTGCTTCAATGTTCAGTTGCCCATAAAAGAATGTCACCCACAACAAATCTGATTTTCTGTGCTTCCATCCAGTTGCTTGGAAATACATGCATATTTTGAGATCTGGTAATATTTTCTTCTAAAAGATTGCAGATCCTATTTTCTGTGGCTTGTAGGTTACTGTTTATCTTGTTCACTATTTCATTTTCTTCTTTCTGAATAGGCCTTTATACTACGTCTATGTATATTTTGCAATCTTTTCTAACTTCTCTGCAATGGTATTACCCTTATCTAATGTACCTGTTTCAGCTTGACTAATGATATCACCCAGATTTTCATTAATCTTCTCTCTCTCTCCTTCTTAGCACACGCTGAGTCAACTTCTAATGTTGCTAGCCTTAAAGTAAGCTCTTCTACAGCTAGAGGTACACCTTCATAGTCTTTATGTAGTTTGTTAGCGACAGTGGTTACGTTTTCTACTGTCGAAACCAACTGGTTTTGTGTGGCTTCAATGTTTGTGTTTGCATCTGTGATTTTCTTTATCTGTTGCTCTACTAGATCATTATGATCATTAAAATAATGTGTTTGCATCTGTGATGTTCTTTATCTGTTGCTCTGCTAGATCATTATGGTCATTAACAGAATCTATCTACCTCCTGTTATAGCTCCGTAATGTTACTATTAACTTCAGAAAGTACTTCCTTCTTTACTTGTTTTTTCATATCATTCAATTTTTGGTCAATTTCAGAGCGAAAATTTTTGACTAAGTCATCAAACTTCTGTGAGCCCGTGTCTTACAAATCCTTGAATACTTGTTTTTGTTCTTGTTTCATTGTATTTAGATCTTGTGTAATGGTGTTCAGATTGTGTGTCAAATTGTCAATTTTGGTATTCATATCTTGTTTTATATCACTGAAATTGATGTTCATATTGTGTTTCATATCATCGAATTTCATGTTTATATTAGATAATAACTGCCATAGCAGTGCTTTAGTTGTACTACTGTGGTTGTTGCCAGCTGTACTTTCCAAGTTAATGTTTGTGTTGTGACCAAGTGATGTATGTAACGTGTTGTCAAAGATTCATTTTGGAATTGCTCTCCAATGTTTCATTCATGAGTGGTATGTGACATTGTCTCGTCAATTGTAAACATTGTGCCATCAAGGTTATTCTGCTGTGGAGCATCACTATCATTTGTCACACATGGGACACTCATCTCTGACCCACTTAAACTTTTTGCAGTAGGCATGCATGGCGCCTGAACTTCAAATGTTCGATCGTGCAATTCTATGCCATCTTGGCTGAATGCATTTTTGTTATTGCTATCAACAATGAACATATATGTTTTTGCCATGTTTTATGAATATGCAACAATAATTGTAATTTACATGATCTCAAAGCCTGTTTTACGTCTATTATCATGCACAAACTATTGTATTGCTATTCTTTATGTTTTACTAACAATGTGTATCACACTAAAAAGTTCCTGTAAATTTTTCACAATAAAATTCAAGGAAGGGAATAATGAGGAAAAGATTTCTATCTACATCAAAAGAGGCAGTACCAAGTGTAGCCATGCAAGCAACTTACGGAGCTGTCCCACCTTTGTTGCACTGAACAAAACAGTTTACCATGGAAAGTTTTACGTAACCTGTGTCCAATTCTTGTTCCTTTCCAAAATTTTCTCCTCAATTTTTGCCTTTTTGCTCTACTTGCTCCCCATTGTGATTCATGCAAACAGAAAATTAGTTTTTATGACTAATAACAATGTCATAGAAATTTCTTACTATAACATTAGTTAATAAACCCTACTCACAACCAGTGCCCTACACTCAGGTCGCCAGTTGTGTTATAATAAAAAATATATATAATACATATGAATGTAAAAAATTTGATGTATATTACAATTGCATTATTAGAAATGTTGTGCTTGTATGATTTTTGGCTAATCAGATTTCCTCTCTTACATTTCAATTGTAGATGCAGATAGCAGACTTCAAGGACACCAGTGCATGTCAAAAATAAGAAAATCCTCCTTACTTGGTTCGACTTCACTTCAATAAAAAATACTTAATACTGATATCAAACCTTCTAAGTGAGTCAGAAATAAAATTATGTACAAATAAAAATGAATGACTTCCCCCCCCCCCCCCCCCAATACCTTACCGCGCATTCATAATTAACATCTTTGCCAATGCTTATGGTTGATCAGTCTTTCATTTTTTGTTTTTGATAAATTTTAACTTTACAATATCCTGGGGGTCTTTCACCATGTACCTACACACAGAAACATGTAACAGAAAACAGTGTTCACACTTGCTTTGAAGCTCTTGCTCTTTTTCTACACACGGTATGCTCTCAGAGAATGAATGTCTGCCTCTGTTCACCAGTACCTTCAAACTATTGTTCATAACTTTCCATCCTGCACTCAAAACACCACTCACTTCCTTCTTCATCTTTTCACAGTTCTCCTCCCCTTACCACCAGACGCCTTGTTGGACGCTTTCAATATGGTGTCTTTCCCAAGTCCCCCTGATACCACCTCTCTCCTAATTCTCCCAGCCAACCACATCCTGTCACACAATTATTTTAGTTTCAAACACCAAATCTATAAACAAACTCTTGGTACTGACACAGGTACTTGCAAAGCACCATCCTATGCCAATATCTGGAGAAATCCTTATCTAGTCAATACCTGAATCCCCTTGGCTGGTTCAGATTCCTTTATGATATTTTTGTTCTGGCATAACAACAAGTACTGCCACGAAGATGAAGAATGCAAGAGCAGGGAAGGCTGTGAGATGACGTCAGCCAATAGCATACTGCTCAACCACACCACAACAGGAGAATATAAGCACTGCTCCTGCCTCAGCCGGACAGTAGAAGACAGACACTAGTAGACTCGGACTAGAAAAGAGCACTAGAAGAGCCATGACTTGTCATTGTAATCCATATCCATTACTTGCAAGGACATTGTATATAGCAAAAGACATCGATTATTTGCATTTCGCCAATATCCTGCGACACGACACTGTAAACCAAAGTTAAGTATTATCAATTTAATTACTGTAATAAACTCCATTAATATGATTTGCTTGTACATTGTCTAGCTATCTGAGAACTCAACTTCCTAGGCACCCTATAAGACATGAGTGGGCAGGACACCAGAATTTTCAGGATCTGGACTCACAGCAAAGACAACTGTCATTCTCAAATTAGATTTTCACTCTGCAGCATAGTGTGTACTGATATGAAACTTCCTGGCAGATTAAAACTGCATGTCAGGCCGAGACTCGAACTCAGAACCTTTATCTTTCCTAGGCAAGTACTCTATCGACTGAGCTACCCGAGCACGGCTCACATCTCATCCTTGCAGCTTTATTTTTGCCTTCGAAAACTGACAGTAAAGTGGTTGGTGATAGTAGGCTACTGCCAATAATGTGGTCTACACCAAAACTTAAAATTCAAACACTTAAATTGTGTTTTAATCTTATCTGAACTCTTGTTTATAGCCAGTTCAGGTCTCACACACATCAGTTTTATACACATAAATGAACAGCCACATACTAAACTCAGTAACAGGTCTGTAATTGCAGTCTGAGTTCCATAACCTAACATCAGCACTTCAGTTCATAATTGTTCTAAAGGAGCCAAATAAGCAAGTAACATCAGTCACAAATTGTATGTCAGCTAGATAACATAACAACTATTTAACAGAAAAAGGAATTTCAAATAAAGATTATAAATAAGAGCACAAAGTTAAATCAGATATTAGGCCTACAAGAGCAAATACAGGTACAGCCAATTTGTTGTTACAAAAAGTGTGATAATGCTCAAATGCTCAATAAAATCAATTGAACTAGTTCTAGACACAATAAGTTTAGTGGTGATATACATTTTCTTTCAAATATTCATCCACAGTATAAAAAGATTTCTCTGTCAGGGAATCTTTGAGAACTTGTTTAAATTTTGGCAGTTCTGTATGAACACATTTGATATGTAGTGGTAGAGCATTGAACAGCTCAATGCTGGAGTAGTAAACTCCTTTTTGTACCTGAGTGAGATGTTTCATTTCAACATGTAGATTGTTTTTGTTTCTGGTGTTATAGCCATGGAATTTACTGTTGTCTTGGTTGATAGAATAAATTTTGCACGCAAAGGTCAGCAAGGAAAAAATATACTGTGAAGTAGTTGTTAGGATACATATCTTTCAAAACAAGTGCCTGCAAGAGCGTCTTTGATGGACCCCACACATTATTCTGATTGCTTTTTTTTGGACAGTGAAAACTTTTTTTTCAAGTGGTTGGTTCCCCAGAAAATGATAGCATATGATAGTAGACAAAGTAGTCAACCTTAATGGCGTCAGCTTCAGCCACTGAAGAAATAACCCTTAATGCAAATGTTGCCTAACTCCTTGAAGAGGTACTTACTTGATGACTGCACATTAACATGACATATTATTCTTACTCCTCACTGTTGGCCAAGCAATAAGTTTTTTGAAGAGATGAGTTACCCCAGAAAATTACTCTGTAAGACACTATTAAGTGGATATATGCAGCTATGACAGGGGGGTTGATTTGTTTGTTTCTGAGACTAGCAATTACAAGAAGAGTAAAAGTAGCTGAGCACCATACTGCAAATGACTTCAACAGCTGCTTCACCACATGAGCTGATTGGATACTGCCTTCCAGCACAAGTTTGTCTGAACTACACATGAGAAATTGACTCATTAGCATATTCTGTCTCTATCAGTCCCCTATTCTAAACCTCTGCTAACCTGTTTCCCACTGCTTAACTTTACCATTGCTCTTGTCCGTTGTGTCTGTAGTACTCCTTCCCCATCCATATCATGAACTTTTCCACCCACTTCCCTTTCAATCCTCCAAGGCTACTTCTTCATCTTTACCTTCCTTCCTCTTCATCCCTCCCCCCCCCCCCCCCCTGTCCTCCTCCCTCCCCCGCACACAAACACACACACACACAACCCATTTGCACCTCTTATGTTCTCTGAATGATTTTTCACCTCATTGTCCAGGCACCGAGTCATCTGCTGAAAGACCCATCCCACATTACCCTACTACACCCATTTCCCCCCTCCCTACCTCCAACTGCCCAGATAACTGTTATCAACAATCAACAGTCTTGTCACGCATTGCATTTTTGTGTGTGTGTGTGTGTGTGTGTGTGTGTGTGTGTGTGTGTGTTTTCTGACAGAGAAAGTGCAAGAAGTCAAAAGCTAATGTAAATACAGTTTTCCATTGCATATTTCTATGTGCCAGAGATCAGTCACTATAGGTTAGTGGTTGCATTTCCTTTGTTTTG
The DNA here is from genome assembly GCF_023864345.2 of Schistocerca serialis cubense. Taxonomy (NCBI): domain Eukaryota; kingdom Metazoa; phylum Arthropoda; class Insecta; order Orthoptera; family Acrididae; genus Schistocerca; species Schistocerca serialis. Next base: position 54,175,372 of record NC_064639.1, read on the forward strand.
CATATTACTCCATCCAGGAACATCCATTGTTGTTAAGTATCTGTAATGGTAGTTCTGCACATCTTGTGTTTTTCAGTAATATATTTTTATCTTCTCTTTAATGATATTCCAATTTCAATTACTGTTATCATTACATATCAAAAGTATTTTCTTTACCATTTAATACATGGTACTGCTGATCTGGTTTTAATCTTGCATACCAAACTTTATCTTGTAGCTGTACATCCACTAGATTAACATCTTCCAAAGTGCGATTATCATCTGCTGGAATCATATCTCTGGACCCTTGAAGAATGTCCCTGGAAAACATTATTTACATTTAAATGACACCAGCCATTATGTAGGAACTATAGATATTTCAGACCAGGATAAAAAGAACATGTAGCATGGGGTCAGCCAATCTCTTTATTTCCTAGTTTTTTTTTTTGTATTGTAGCTTTGAAATGAAGAAGTGTAATATGTTAATTTTAATTAACTTTGCTGTTTTGTTTTTGTATGTCATATCTGCTGAGAATATGAGTTTAAAACTACTAAAGTTGCTGGTATCTAGGCAAAACAGGTAACAAACATCAATGTACTATATTTGGGCACATTGTATACAGCAGAACAGATATAGACTTCATAAGCTAGCGATCCAATTCCCCAAACCCCCCTCCTTATCTCTCTTTCTTGTTCCTGTCCATGTACAGCTCAATATTTCAACCACATGAATGCTGGTTAGTGTTTGAGGTTTGAATTTAGTTACTATTAACCACATCACATTTGTCAAAGATGTATGACCTACAACAGAGAAACAATTAGAAAACATGTGTCAGGGAATACCATACAATGTGGAATATGTCAACTGGTAAATTTGTAAGTAGATGGTTAATCGAGAAAGTGGATGTCAAGGAATATTCCAGAACACTGTGTCATGTCGTGCATGTTTTTATTGCTCATGACAAGTTTTCATTTTCACATGACTACTACTTTTATTAGTCGACATGGGTGCTTATTCAGATTGTACACATGTACCTCTAATGCCTTGATAATAACCAACACAGTGTTCTGGTATATCCCATGACATCCACATTCTCGATTAACCATCTACTGATAAAGGTACCACCTGACATATTCCACATTGTTTGGTATACTCTGACACATTTTCTGGAGGGTTTTCTGTCACAGGTCATATTGCCCTTTGTCTTCCCCTGCTTAAGGGCTACATGACGTACACAGGTCTTTGGCTGTTCTGAATGAAATGGGTGTTTTTCTGATATACTGAGTATGTTTTGCAGTACTCTTCTTTAGACTTACTTCATAGCTTATGGTTTGGTATATACCCAACTACATGCCTGGTTACTTTACACTTTCATGATAACACTGGTAATGCCCTTTTATATATATTTAAATACTTACTGCTTGGTGGGAATTCATTGTGAAATATTACATTACATTCATAGTTTGGTTCATTAAAAAGGTTTCATTAAATAAGTTTATTTATTTATTTATTTATTTATTGTTCCGTGGGACCAAATTAAGGAGAAGTTTCCATGGTCATGGAACGAGTCAATACATAAAATTATAACATGATAGTAGAAACAGATAAAATGAAATATAAGAAACATATTCAGGTGACAAGCTTAAATAAAGAAAATCAACAATGTAACACTGGAATTTGCTTAATTTTTCAGCTCTTCCAGGAGCTGCTCGACAGAATAGAAGGAGTGAGCCCTGAGGAAACTCTTCAGTTTAGACTTAAAAGCGTTTGGGCTATTGCTAAGATTTTTGAGTTCTTGTGGTAGCTTATTGAAAATGGATGCAGCAGAATACTGCACTCCTTTCTGCACAAGAGTCAAGGAAGTGCACTCCACATGCAAATTGATTTCTGCCTAGTATTAACTGAGTGAAAGCTGCTAACTCTTGGGAATAAGCTAATATTGCTAACAACAAATGACATTAAAGAAAATATATACTGTGAGGGCCATGTCAGAATTCCCAGACTATTGAATAGGGGTTGACAAAAGGTTCTCGAACTTACATCACATATAGCTCGCACAGCCCGTTTTTGAGCCAAAAATACCCTTTTTGAATCAGAAGAATTACCCCAAAAAAGTTGTATTTTAGAATCTGTGGTTTAAAAATTGCATTGATGTGACTTTATATTCTCATGTTATTAGTTATTACTGGTATCTGGGACGTACGATACAGACAGTTATGGAGCTGACCTCCAGTAAATGGTTTACATTTATACGTGTAATCAAATGTTTTTACCTCAGCGTGTACTCATCAGTATATGACTATATTTCTTTATTCCAGTTGTTTCACAGGCACTGTATTAGCATTACACCATGGTTATTTGTGAATAACATGCAACACTGACCTCAATTTATTAGGTTCTTTTTTACAATTATATGACATATATATTTTGCTCCCTAGTTTATGTTAATACAATGTGCAACTGTTCTCTTATTTAAGTACTTAATTATCTGTAACTTTGATGTAACTTACTGTACAGTTGTACTGTTATGTTATTATATATTACCGCTATATATAAGACTTGCACCAGCCCCTTTTATTACCTATTTCATGCTGTTACCATTGTTGTCTGCACACAGGGGCCTAAAGATAGCACAATATATTATCAAAACTGGTAGCCCAATAAAATAACAGTTTGGATATTTATAAAGCTGAAAGGTGTTTGATTTGACATTATGCACTTAGTTCCAGTAAGATGGATGTAGACGAATTACAGGCAAAGTTTAAGCAGATTCTAAATTGTGGTCTGGAAAACTGTGTGGCTAGTAGGTGGATTAAGGATGGGAAAGACCCACCATGGTTTAATAACAAGATTCATAAAATGATGAGGTAGTCGAAGCTGTTGCACTCTTGGTTCAAAACAGGATTCCCAAATGACAACAAGAAAAGGTTAGTAAAAATTCATGTGTCTGGGAAAAAATGTATGAGCGAAGCATACAACTACTACCACCATCACTCCTTAGCAAAAGATCTGGCAGAGAACCCAAGGAAATTCTGGCATTGTGTAAAATCACTAAGTAGGTCTAAGGCTTCCATTCAGTCCCTTGTTGACCACTCTGGTGTGGCATTTGAAGATAACAAAACGAAAGACAAAGTTTTAAATTTCAAGTTCAAGGAATCATTCAGACAGGAGAATAATACAAAAATACCATCATTTGATCATCAAACTGCCTCCCATATGGACAACATAGTAATAAGCATACCTGGCATAGAGAAACAACTGAAGGAGTTGAAAACCAATAAATACCCAGCTCTAGGTGGAATCCCTACTCAGTTTTTCAAAGAGTACTCTACAATTTTTGCCCCTTACTTAGCTTGCATTTCCAAGGCCTGTTCTACTAAGAGGAGGAGGAAGTACACGAGCAGTTGGACATATGGAAACGAACAGTACAAGAATATGGGATGAAATTTAGTATAAGTAGGAGTGACATGATTATCACAACAAAAAAGAAGGAGAGAGGAACAACTGGAATAACAATTGGTGTGGAACAATTGAGGAGAGTGGAGAGTTTCTACTACCTAGGAAGCCTGATACAGGAAGATGGAAAAAATGACAGAGAAATAAATGAGTGGGGGACAAAAGCAGAAGCATTTCGGAAGAATGTAAAAAGCTTGATATGGAGCAAGGATGTACCCCAAGTCAGTAAAAAGGCTATATACCAGTAATACTATGTCCCGACCTGATATATGCCTGAGAAATCTGGGTTATGAAAGGAGGAGAGAAAAGCAAAATACAAGCCAGTGAGATGAAATTCTTGAGAAACAGTATTGGAGTGTCAAAGATAGACAGGTTAAGAAATGAGAGGATCAGAGATGGGAAAGACCCACCATGGTTTAATAACAAGATTCATAAAATGATGAGGTAGTCGAAGCTGTTGCACTCTTGGTTCAAAACAGGATTCCCAAATGACAACAAGAAAAGGTTAGTAAAAATTCATGTGTCTGGGAAAAAATGTATGAGCGAAGCATACAACTACTACCACCATCACTCCATAGCAAAAGATCTGGCAGAGAACCCAAGGAAATTCTGGTATTGGAGTGTCAAAGATAGACAGGTTAAGAAATGAGAGGATCAGAGATGGGAAAGACCCACCATGGTTTAATAACAAGATTCATAAAATGATGAGGTAGTCGAAGCTGTTGCACTCTTGGTTCAAAACAGGATTCCCAAATGACAACAAGAAAAGGTTAGTAAAAATTCATGTGTCCATTTACTCAATGGAGGTGGAATCATTACAGGAGGAGATAGAGAAATCAAGGCTGAGATGGTATGGACACATTAAGGGAATGAAGGAGAAGAGGATACCTAGGAGGATGCATGAGATGAAACTAAAAGGAAAGAGACCAAGAGGAAGACTGAGAGACAGATGGCTGTAAGAAGTAGAGGAGTGGATCCAGAAGAAAGGAGAAGACTGGACCAAGGTGAAGATGGAGAGATGGTGGCAATACAGAAGACAATGGACAGACCTATATTCCATACAGACCCAACCAGAGGCTGAAAACTATCCAATGATGATGATGATGATGATGACTTAGCTTGCATTTATCACAAATGTCTCGCCCAGCACAAAGTCCCAAGTGACTGGAAAAAAGTGCAGGCGACTCCTGTACATAAGAAGGGCAAAAGAGTGGACCTGCAAAATTACAGACCAATGTCCCCAACATCAGTTTGCTACACAATCCTTGAACACATTCTCAGTTCAAATATAATAAATTTTCTTGAGATCGAGAACCTTGTCTCCATGAATCAGCACGGTTTTAGAAAGCACTGCACATGTCATACTCAATTTGCCCTTTTCTCACATGATATACTGTGAACTATGTACGAAGAGCAACAGGTAGATTCCAAATTTCTAGATTCCCCAAAAGTATTTGACATTTTGCTCCATTGCAGGCTGTAAAGAAGGTACAATCATATGGGATTCTTTCACTGATATATGAAAGGCTCAAAGATTTCTTAAGTTACAGAAACCAGTGTGTTGTCCTCAATGGTGAGTGCTCATCAGAGACAAGGGTATCGCCAGGAGTGCCCGAGACAAGTGTGATAGAACTGCTATTATTCTTCATATACATAAATGATTTGCAAACGAGGTGGGCAGCAATCTGTGGTTATTTGCTGATGGTGCTGTGGTGTATGGTAATATGGTGAAGTTGAATGACTGTAGGAAAATGCAAAGGATACAAAATGACTTAGACAAAATGGCAGCTAGGTCTAAATGTAGAAAAATGTTAGTTAATGAGGATGAGTAGGAAAAACAAATTCATAATGTCTGGATACAACATCATCAGTGTCCTGCTTTACACAGTCACATATATGGATGTAACATTCCAAAGTGATATGAAATGGAATAAGCATGTGAGGACTGTGGTAGGAACGCAAATGGTCAACTTCAGCTTACTGGGAGAAATCTAGGACACTAATGCGAGCTATTCTTGAGTACTGCTCAAGTGTTTGGGATCTGTACCAGCTCGGAATAAAGGAAGACACATATGCAATTGAGAGGCAGGCTGCTAGATTTGTTAGTGGTGGGTTCAAACTCAAACAAGAATCCCTGGACAAAAGACCAAGTTCTTTTCAAGGAACATTATTGAGAAAATTAAGAGAATCGATACTCGAAGCCGATTGCAGAATGATTCTGTTGCCTCCGACATACATGCTGTGTAAGGACCACAAAGATATGAGAAATAAGGGCTCATGTAGAGGCATATAAACATTTGTTTTCCCTCATTCTATTTGTGAGTGGAACAGGAATGGAAATGACAAGTAGTGGTACAACATACCCTACACCACGCCCTGTAAGGTGGAACATTGATGTAGATGAATATTTTGGGACTCTTCGTTCAAAGCACAGCATGCTTCCACATGACCTCTTTTTTTTTTCTTTTCTTTCTTTTTTTTCAAATCTTCTGTCATAATTCACTGCACAGAACCGAAGTCAATCATGACAGCTCCACAATTTTTTTCCTTCAAAGGTCCATCATTGATCTTTGTTGATGACTGCTCAAATGATTTCAACACTTTCATGTGTTTAAGCTGTGGAAGGACAACCAGAACATGGTTTGTCATCAACCGACATTTCACCATTTTTGAAACAGGAAAACTACTCAAACACTTGAATTTTCCCCATAGCATTGTCCTTGTATTCTGTTTTTAACTTTCAAGTGTTTCTGTTTCACTCTTTCTGAGCAAAAAGCAGAATTTCATCAATGGATGCCATTCACAAAAATCAGCCATTGCAAAAATGACAATCAAACGAAATAATTGTCACTGTAAACTCTACCAAGACTAGGCCTTATCTTCAGCAATGGAACTTGGCTTACTGACTCTGGAATCTCTATGCAGTCCTAGCAGTAAAATTGACTACTTTGAAAGGTTGTTGAAACTGATTATGAAGTAAGATATATTAGGGGAGAGAAGAACAATTACAGAACCAGATGTGCTGTCTCAACTACCTGTGGGTACAAACAATGTTATATTAAACAATGAAAATGATAATACAGAGGTGAAGGAACTGGCTAATTGTATTAAGTTCTACTTGAACAAAAATCCAAGTAGGAAGGATCATCCAAAACCTTAGGGAAGAGAAGGAAACCAGTAACAAAGAACATCTGTGGTGCTTATGCAACAATTTACTCTAATGGAAAACCTCTTAATGACAATCGGTTATGACAGATCTGTAGACCCAACCCCAAAACTGAAGAGCTACAGTCTAGTTAAAATTACTTGACAGTTGACACTTCAGGCATTGCAGCTACTTTCTTCCAATCAGAGTGCTCAATGTCATGCCCAAACCATTTGCCATTGCCAAACTACCACACAATTGATTAGTTCATTTCCAATCCTTGTTTGGCATTCTTTCTTGATGAGTTTTGATCCTGGATCATGGGTCTGGCACTTACTTCATATTTCGTCATACCTGATAAAAACACACACACACAACGACGCTAATGAAATACATATTTCATACACAGAATTATCTAAAATCTAAGTGCTATTTGATACTTCTGCACAAAACATGATCCAGAATCACATATGTGGTTATCATAATCACACAGATCAGCTTCTTTGCACGACACTGCATGAAATAGAGTTTGAGTTTTTGAAGGCTGCAGTGCACCACTCTGACTGCGTTATCACAGTCAAAAATATAACAGCTTCACTCACTTTTGTACTTTAGCACAATGTTTAGCATAGTAATCTGCAATGTTGGAGGTTGCAGGTTCGAAACTCGCAAATATTTCTCTTTTTTTTTTTTTTTTTTTTTTTTTTTTTTTTTTTTTTTTTTTTTTTTTTTTTAAATCTAATCAAATGACTTTGATTATCATTTTTATTAAATTAATTTGTTTAAATGTAGTTTTTATTATTTATAATTCCTTGCCACATCATTTTCATCATCATACAGACTTTTTTATTTCCTCTTATTTTTATACCTGTCACTCTTTCTTCATCTGGAATCCTTATGTGTCGCCTATAATCTGCAACCAAGTGCAAACAAGGATTGATCATTGGTTGCCAATGAGAGGACAGTTTCTGGTAATCAATGATAGTGAGAAACTGCAGTTTGCTTTTGGCTCTGGAACTCAACTTTTTCATTTCGAATTTGCTCATAGAGGTTAGCTTCAATAGCCACGAACAAAGTTATCACGAATTTAGTTCTGCAACAGGTTGTTCACCATCACTTTCTCAGATACATTACACATCATGAGGTTGTGGTTAGCTTAGTGCACATGTTTAAATTCAGGGTAAAAAAATGTATTTTCTGCTGTAGTTCAGTCACTGGTCACTTAAAATCAGCTGTTTATAGAGCATTTCACATTTCCAACATGGAAGTAGAAGTAATCCACTGAATTACAGGCCCATATCACTAACGTCAATTTGCAGTAGGGTTTTAGAACATATACTGCTTACGAACATTATGAAGTACCTTGAAGAAAACGATTTATTGACATGTAGTCAGCACAGATTGAGAAAATATCATTCTTGTGAAACACAACTTGCTCTTTATACTCATGAAGTAATACGTGCTATCGACAGGGGATGTCAAATTGATTCCATATTTTTAGATTTCCAGAAGGCTTTCGATACCTCACAAGAGTCTTCTAAGCAAACTGCATGCCTATGGAGTATCATCTCAGTTAAGCGACTGGATTCATCATTTCCTGTCAGGAAGGTCACAGTTCGTAGTAATAGATAGAAACTTATCAAGTAAAACAGAAGTAATATCCAGCATTCCCCAAGAAAGTGTTATAGGCCCTCTATTGTTCCTGATCTATGTTAACAACTTAGGAGACAATCTGAGTAGCCATCTTAGATTGTTTGCAGATGATGGTGTCATTTACCGTCTTGTAAAGTCATCAGATGATCAAAACGACTTGCAAAATGATTTAGATAAGATATCTGAATGGTGCGAAAAGTGGCAATTGATCCTGAATAAAGAAAAGTGTGAAATTATTCACATGAGTACTAAAAGAAATCAGCTAAATTTCAGTTATGCAATAAGTCACACAAATCTGAAGGCTGTAAATTCAGCTAAATACTTAGGGATTACAACTACAAATAACCTAAATTGAAACAATCACATAGATAATATTGTGGGTAGAGCAAACCAAAGACTGCAATTTATTGACAGAACAACAGGTCTACCAAAGGGACAGCTTACACTACACTTGTCCGACCTATTCTGGAGTATTACTGTGTGGTGTGAGATCCACATCAGGTGGGACTGATGGATGACATCAAAAAAGTACAAAGAAGGGCAGCTCATTTTGTGTTATCATGAAATAGGGGAGAAAGTGTCACAGACGTGATACGTGAATTGGAGTGGCAATCATTAAAACAAAGGCGTTTTTCGTTGCGACGGGATCTTCTCATGAAATTTCAATCACCAGTTTTCTCCTCCAATTGCGAAAATATTCTTTTGGCACCCACATACATAGGGAGAAATGATCATCACGATAAAATAAGAGAAATCAGGGCTCACACAGAAACATTTAAGTGCTCATTTTTCCTGCGTGCCTTTCAAGAGTGGAACGGTAGAGAGACAACTTGAAGGTGGTTCATTGAACCCTCTGCCAGGCACTTTATTGTGAATAGCAGAGTAATCACATAGATGTTGATGTAGATCTTTCGGTGTCCCTTCCAACATTGCTTCGGGTTACACATTAACAGCGTTTGTGAAGTGACTTGCCACTTATGTGTGTTACCTATAACTGAGCGGTAGCCAGTGGTCAATGTGGCAACACTGTATCAGACGTCAACTATCCAGTGATTTGAAATGGACTATAGTCACTTATATCCATGAAAGGTGTAGGCATTTCAGAGTAATAAATTCAGTAAAGCATTTTACAAAGTACTGTTATTTTAAAAACATGACGTGAATAGTAAGATTGATTATAAGGACATGTGAAGTTTGTGAAAAAGTTAAGTAGAGGAACCCTCCTGCAGGACACAAATTGTGTCCAATCATTCCAAAGTGTCTGTGGGACTCAATTTCAGCGGATATTTTTTGCCCTCTCCTGTGCAGTTTAGGTGAGTTAACATTATGTATTGGAATCTTGGTCAAAACATGAAAAGTTACATTAGTTGAAACAAGTAAATGCACAAGGTGTGATTTGCTGCCTAATGCATGTTTATTATACTCATTGGAGTACTCTGCAATGCCTGTTATCAGATAATGGCAGTACATTCTCAAGCAAGCAATTTGAAGAAATGGTATGAGAATACCAGAAAAAAACACTCTAATATCAAAAATCACCCACAAGAGAACCCAGCCAAGCATGTGATGGAGGAACTGAGCCGTTTATGTAGGACATACTGTTCTAATAAGCACACATGATGGGCCAAGTTAATGCCCGAGATTGAGAAAATGCTACATGAACTGCCACACTTAAGTAACAGTTTATCACGACTAGAAATAATAGCTAAAGACACAACAGGAGAACACTTGTTATCAGCAATTCTGAGCATTGGATGGCATAAATTGGCAGGTACAGACTGAGATGGTACACAATAAGTCAATATAGGCAGAAGACGTGCTTTGTCGGTGCTGGACATTTTAATGATTTTGACCAAGATAAACCCATGCTGCAGTGTACTACTTTGGCACACCAGTGTGGGAGTTGGCACAGAAACAGCCAAGTTAAAAATCCATGCAATTCACATGTTTGTTTATATATAAAAGCTGACTTTGGTATTTTTCTTTGTGCGAGACAACGTGTACAAGATTTATGTGACAATTTGAAACTGTAGATTTGTATCTTTTAATGTTCAAATCACTTCTGCCTAATCTTTCATTGATTGTATTGATATCCATTTACATTGTTATTCATTGTGAAATTTTGAATATTTGTAAGTGCCTTGATTAACTCTTGCAGTTATTTTCAACTGTGGGCTTCAACTTATTTGGGAGCTTCTAAAATTTCTGAGAACAACAGGCATATCCTTGTTCAAAGCAAATCATTCCATAATTTAATTGTATAATTATGTGAGAAGTAGGTTATTTTGGAGAATTTTCAGACGCCTACAAAACTATATTTTTGAAATTTACCGGTAGAGTGTTCTGAATACATAATTTATTTCATAGCAAATCAGGATTTTTGGTTCACAGGTACTGCCAAAGAACAGATCACCCCTGAATTTCATTGTATATCAATGCAAGTAAACTTACAGTTTTGAGAATTTTTGGAAGTTTTAATTGTCCTGAGCATAATCTAATTTGTAATGAATTGGTGTTTGTGACTAGGTTACTGTAGCAGATATTCTAACTAATATATTGCATTACATCCAGTTTTCCATTAAAGAGGAGTAGCCGTATATGTTATCTACATTTATTGTAAATTAACTCTATTTTCAAGTTTGTTAGAAATTTCAGTTAACCTCAAAATGTTTTAGAAAACTAGCAATTTTTGGCACATGTTTTGGTGTTGACTTAGAAATCTTGTTTTGTGTATTTGCTTCAATTCTTATAGGAAATTAGCAACTTTGTTACTCAAGAGATTAAAAGATAATCAGTGGGTATAATTTAAAGTTATTTGCTCACTGTCCCATAATACATCACACCATATAAAATGCAGCTCCATGGTGAATACTGTTCCCAAACACTGGATGACTCGGTTGACATTTGTAAGCAGTTGGAAATCACCCTGGCAGCTGATGCGAATTGGTGTGTTGGCAAAGCTCATGAGAGTCATATAGCTCTTGTACTGGTACCAGAGGTACCTCAAGTACTATCCTATCCTGTTAATCCTGCCTCCTGTGCAGGAAGTACAGGATCTCTCATTACTCATCCTCTTGACTGTGAGTGGTATATCTAGGCATCCTGTACAGGGTTGACAGGGACCAGGGAGGACTCGTGATCATGTACCGATCAGCAAGTTTGAGATGCTGCCTTCCACTGAAACAAACTGAGCCAGTGGGACTTACATCACCTGTTTTGGGTAGGTTTGTTTTGTCTGGTGTCAGAGGAGTCAAATGCAAAAGTCGGCAGTTCATGTGATTGGTGAATAATTTTGGAAATGGCAACAAGGATTAGGAAAGGACACCTGGGGGGCTCATTCAACATGTTAAATAGGCTACTCTGGCAGTCACTGAGGGAACAGGGTGCAACCAACTGCAGATTGTGGCATGTGTTGGAACAAATGATGCCTGTCATCTGGGCTCCGTGGTCATACCTGTGCCATCCCAGCGACTGGAAGAGAAGTCTGAAAAGTGCAGCCTTGTGCGTGGAGTTTCAAAGCAGCTCACAAACGCAGATTCGTCCCCAGAATTGATTGTGGCCCTTAAGTTCTGAATCAAGTGGAAGGTCAGAACGAGAGACTTCGAAGGTTCTGTGACGTAGCTACTCACGATTACAGTATGCACAGAGGGAGAGCGGGCTTCCCCGAGACCCAGAATCGAAAGAGAGCAGGCAACCTCGGGGTCCACAGATGCTGCACCCCGTCGCTAAGATGTGGTAGCGGGACTCCAGCCTCAGAGACACTGAGGGGAGAGGTGCTGTGGAGGGGAAGGCCATCACTGACACATGCCGAAGGAGGTGTACACTTTTTCAGCCGGAGACAGGGAGTGGCACCTGGTGGGGAGGGTGTGGGAACCGCAGGAATGGGGAAATGAGAGAGGGACAGGGCTGGAATAAGGAAGAGGTAGGAGAGAAATGATGTAACAGAGGTCAAAGCAGAAGAAATCGGCACTGGGCAGAGTCGATCGTACAACTGGCGACCTGTAGCATAAGATAGGTGATACAGGGACTTGTACTCTTGGATCATCTTTTTTTTTCCATGTAAACTGGACAATCTGGGGAGTGTGTAGAGTGGAAGTCCTGACAGTTGATACACACATGTGACACAACACAGGGGCTTCCTCACGGAGTGGGTGGCCACAGTCACTACAGTCCACCATACAGCAGGAAGACGTACGCCCGACAGGCGAGCACCAAAAACACTTCATGGCTAGTGAGACATATGGCTTCACATCACAGCAATAACAAATAACCTTGACCTTCTCTGAGAGTATCCCCTCTGAAAGCCAAAACAGAGGCGCCGGTATCGGTGCAGTTGCCTTAATGACCATGGTGCACACAGTGAACAAAGTGAATGCTGCATCGCTCCAGATTAGCCTGAGAGTTCCTCATAAGTTTGCAAGACAAGTCCCCATGAAAAATCACTCCCTGGACCATATTCAGAGACTAGTGAGGGGTATTAGACATTGGAACATCGCCAAGGCAATCACGAGCATGAAGGGCTACAAATTGGGCGGCAGAAGAACCTTTGACCAACAGGGAGCCCGACCACATCTTACAGATACACTCCACTCCACAAAACTTGTCCTAAATGTTCTCCAAAAAAAGCAATGGCTTTGTGGTGGTGAATGTGTCCGTGTCCATCCTAGTACAGACCAGGTACCAAGAAAAGTGTTTTGTCCCATGATGGCTAGCTTAGTCCGCTTCTCTGGGTGTAGCCAGGGAAGGGAAGGTTTCAGGGTCATATAAAGCACCATTCAATGATCCACCACCACTTGAAGAGACAGCTGTTTGAGAAGGGCCAGATTTTTGCAGCCAAGTATTCTCCCTGATACCACCGACTCTGACCCGGGGCACTCCTCTCGGGTGCCACCCAGGCACATCAATAATGATCTGGTACAAAGGCCCTTGCCCAGAGTTCAGATTCTCCAGGATGACAAGCAACCACTCCTTATCGTACATGGGGAGGGAACAGCTCAGATATCAGAAGTGTGATCCGTGTGTTGTCAGGGGGCTCAGCCACATGGGCACAAATCAGCTCAACAGCTCCACCACACACACTGGCTGCACGTGCTGATGACCTAGCGGGGCAGAGGGGGCCTACAGTGGGGAAGAAAGGGGGGAGAGGAATCCCTGCCATAGATGCTAGGGAGGGAGTTCTTGCCCAAATGGCTCACACTAAAGACAGAAAATTTAGAAGTGGAGGTCAAACCCCTAGGGGGGGGGGGGGGGGGGGATGAGAAACACCAAAAAGATGAAACAACAGGCAACATGAAAAATGCCTCAAGGAATACAGAGAACCAGGTGGATAGCCAGGGAGGAACCAGGATGAAGAGGGTGGGATACGGTGAAGGAAATGCTGTCCGGGAAGGAAGACTGGCCTGCAGTACCTCAGGGTCTTGTGTGCACCATGCGAAAACTCAAGAAAGAACCACAAGACCTCTAGGGGGCCTGACACCCTTGTTCCTTGTGGTCAATTCGAGAAAAGGTGTTCCAGATTAGCAACAGGGTGATATACAGGTCAATTGGAAGTTGTGAGGAACTTACATGCCTAATGCACCATGTGGAGTAACTGTCGGATTGTAAGTGGTGGTTCACCAACCTGCGGTAACTTTCAGGTAGGAAGGCCACGCTGATCCATACAATGTGCACCCTAGGCGGAGGAGGAGGATGTTAGTGTTTAACGTCCCGTCGACAACGAGGTCATTAGAGACGGAGCGCAAGCTCGGGTTAGGGAAGGATGGGGAAGGAAATCGGCCGTGCCCTTTCAAAGGAACCATCCCGGCATTTGCCTGAAACGATTTAGGGAAATCACGGAAAACCTAAATCAGGATGGCTGGAGACGGGATTGAACCGTCGTCCTCCCGAATGCGAGTCCAGTGTGCTAACCACTGCACCACCTCGCTCGGTACACCCTAGGCCTAGCTGCAAATGCACAAAAGCTCTATAAAACTGGGGAAGATGCACCTTTTCCTCTCCTCAATCCCTGTGGCTAAAACACTATGTTATTCAGTGCCTTCTTGATTCTGGCTTTCAAGTCTCGCAGGTGTGCTAACCGTGACAATTTGGAGTAAAAAATGAGGCCCAGAAACCTCACTGAACCTTTAAAATATAGACATGTATCTCTCATATGCAAGTCAGATAAATTATAAATATGATGAGAATGATTAAAATGAAAACACACACATTCACACACACACACACACACACACACACACACACACACGCACACACACACTTGAGTGTAGAAAACTGAAAATCCATCTTTGCAGCCCACTCAGCCCACTCTAAACCCTGCACTGTAAGTTGGAACTAATGAATTGCTGTTGCAGTGCTGGAGGAGGGATAGAAAACTGCAAAATCATCCACAAATAAAGAGGATTGAATATCACTTTACCACACATGTGATACTGTTTATGGCTATGGAAAAGAGGGTAATACTTAAAACACTTCCCTGAGGGGCACCATTCTCCTGCTCAAAATGATCCGACAAAGTGTCACCAACTCAGGACCGTAAAACCTGTTTAGACATTGAAGACCATATGAAGATGGGGAGATATCCACAAAACTCCCACCAATGAAGTTTCCCTAGAATACTATGTCTCCACGTAGTGTCAAATAACTTACTGATGTCAAAGAATATACCAAGACAGTGATGTTTATTTAGAAACACGTGCTGAGTAACCAATTGCACCAGGTACAGACTGTCGACAGTAGGCTGAAGTCTCCAGAATCCATATTGAGAGCAGCTAACAAGTGGCCTGTTCTCTAACAACCAGACCAGACGACAGTTGACCATTCACTTCACTGTTCTTCTGACACAGCTTGTTAAGGTGCTACTCTGGGAACTACTAGGACATATACAGTCCTTTCCTGGTTTGAGGAGAGGAAGCAAAATAGCTTCTCTCCAAGTTTTGGGAAGGTTACTTGCCTGTCATACCAAATTAAAACATTGGAAGCGGATTTCCTCTCACACAGTAGGCAAATGTCGAAGCATGCAGTACCAAACTTTGTCGTCACCAGGTGTGGCATCATGAGTCTTGGGCAGTTTCGATTCCAGCCTCCACATACAGCTGCACAGCAGCAGTAAAACACCCAAACCTGTCTCACACTGGCAGTAGTCTTTGCAAAATGCTCTGTCATTGTTGGAGCAATGTATCCAGGCATTATTTGGAGACATCACTTTTTCAGCGCTGTTGCTATTGGTAAATGACCATGTTTATGGGAAATACTCTCGACTGCTTCCCATACTTTCACAGTACAAGTGGAACAGTTGATAATGTCCACAAATGCTTGCCATGATCTTTTCTTGTTCTCCTCAAATTCGTGTCGAGCCTCGACTCTTGTGACCTGAAAGACCGTGAAGTTGTCTGCTGTTGAGTGGTATTTAAAATGCCGAAGAGCAACACGGCTGTCCCAGGCTGCTGAGTGGCAGTCATCGGTCCACCACGGTACAGGTTGCCTCCTCAGATGACCTGAAGTCTGGATGTGGTCCACCTATTCTTGGTCATTATTGCAAACACAGCCAGGAGGCTGAACAGCTGGCCCTGCTGACTATCCATTGGAGTGGCTCCTGTTCATAATGCTCCATCCAGTAGGTGGATCCACTCTGGGAAGTGGTCACTGGAATGAAAGTCATCAGTTACTTTCCACTGTGCTGAGTCTGCAAGGGCTGGAGAGCAGCAAGAGGGGCTGATGGCTGAGGATGATCCAGCGGCAGCCGAGAAATGAGTGGGACTGCCTGTACTGAGGATGCACAGCTCCCGAGACATTATGAGGTTCTCCAAAAGTTAATATTATGGCATGATAGTCCGTGCCCCTTAAAACAAAATCGGCATTGAAATCACCCAGTAGGAGAAATGGGTGGAGTAGTTGTCCAATAAGGCCTGCAAGAGCCTCCACGTCTACTGCATCTGACGGTAAGTACAGTGAGCAGATAGTGATCCTCTGGCCCACGTAAACTGCAATGGCTACTGCTTGTAGGTCAATAACCGAGGTGAGAGCAGAGCAGTGGTGTGTGTTACTGACAAACACAGTAACACCTCCCTTGACTCTTTACCCAGACTAGCCATCCTTTTGGTGGAGGGTACAGCCACATAGCACAGGGGCAACAGCAGCTTTGAAGTATGTTTCTTGTAAACATAAGAACAGAGGGTGGGTCTGCTGCAGGAGTTTCAGTTCCTCCATGTGCCCCGAACCCCTTGATGTTCCACTGTGATACAGCAATCTATCGCAGGGGTAGCACTTTCACCCTGTGTTTCCACTGGTGACTGGGGCCCCCAATGGGTGGAGGCTCCATCTTGGGGCAAGATGATTGCCTCAGTTTGACATTGAAAACCATCAAGAAGATTCAAGAGAGATGTCAGAGAGAATGATGCCAAAATTATCAGACTGTTTACTCCCCATCTCTGTCAGTGGTTGATTCCTCACCTTCATCATAGATTTTTTTGGCCTGAGGAGGATTTGAAGCCACAACTGTGGAAATGGTAGTGGTAGTGGTAGTGGCAACACTGGATGGTGGACAAAACGAAATCTTTGAATGGGTGGAGAACTCCGCAACAATGGCAACAAAAGCATTTTCTGAAGTTCTGAGGGGTGGGACAGGCTTCCAAATAACTACAGCAGCACAAGTGCACTGACAAACACAGGTACTAGTGCTGCCACTAGCAACCTCTGTTTATGTGGCATTTCCCTTAAAACTGAGAGTAATGTGCCCAAAATGCTGGCATTTAATCAGCGCATTGGGTTGGAACATAAGACTGCAGGCTTAGGCGAAGGAAACCTGCCTTGACATGCTTTGGAAGGTTGGAGATGTTAAATGTAAACATACAAGAGTCTGATTTGATTAGGTTGCCATACATCCTTTTCGTGGTGTATTGCATGTCAACAATGCCTTCTTTGGCCCACTCAGTTTCAGTTCCTCTTTGGAAATACTGACTAGATCTCTGCAAGTCACAACACGTTCACTTATGTTCAAGATGTTGTGCAGTTCAGTTTCAATGGCATATTGCCTGACACATAGAGCTTTCTGTAGATCCTTTACTTGTTATGAACTAGACAATCAATTGGGCCCTATTTCACAAGTGCTCGACAGATCTTGAAGTTCCATCAATGCCCTCTAAACCTTTTCAGCTGTAGAACAGTGAAGCTGCCCTCTTTCCACTGATCTATTAGAAACAGATTCTGATAAACAGCTTGCATTCTTTTACTATTAACTGAATCTGGAGCAATGGCTAAATGAGTCCTCTTGTGAGACTGTGTGTTGGTACCTTCCAGTGGCCCACCCATTGTCACAGAAGGAGGAAGACAAAATTTTGAGAGTTCCACCTCGGTCCCACAGGTAGTTAGGGATATAACGATTCACTCAGACAGACCCTCCCCCCCCCCCCCTTCTTCCCTCCCCAGTGCCTACGTAAGCCTTATACAACTGAGTTGTGGCAGGTTTCCCAGAAGTTACCTACAAATGACTGCTCCACCTCAACAGCCATGCATCTCATCAGCACGCAGCACTCTTTGAGATGTAGGGGTTTTTTTATAGAGGTTTTTACCATCCTTGCTATCTGGCAGTCAAATCATTCCCTGTGATAAACATCATTCCACCATCGTGCCGAACAGTGATCACTGAAGTGTGCCCTGAGCTTACTGTGGCAGAAGACTGGTGGTGCGTAACAGTCCCAGCTCAGGAACCCCAGGGTTGCCAAGCCTGTACGCAGCAAATGAATGATGAGCCCCTGAGGGTATCACGCTACATTCCAAAGGGGTGAGATCTTATTCAGTGTGGTTGCAACGCTGTGATGTCCTTAGAGAACAACTGAAACTCTGGTTTTTTGACCAAAAAATGTGTGACAATGAATGACCCAAGAGAAGGGGTGGTTTCATTCGTACTCTTTACAATACATTCTAAGACCTTTCTGTGTCAACTAGAGGCAGCAGCATGTCTGAAATGCTTTCCTTGGCATCCATAAGAAAACTGCGTAATTTCAGTGCTGAATGTGTCAGTTCTGACCTCTGTCACGGAGGTAACAAGAGAGCACGTGAGATATGGGTAAGGGAAGGTGTAGAATCAATGTATGACATATCATGATGTCTTTGGGCAGAAATGAAATGAAAAATGATGCCAATGTGACAGCATAAACCAACTTTATACCTCACATGAACGTCTGAGCTCTGGCATTTTCTTTGCCACATGTCGACACCTCAATGTATGAAACATTGCCAAGCCTGAGCATGATGTTGAAGAGCCCCACAATTTTGCACCATTACAGGCAAAGGTTGCAAGTACCTTTGAGATAACTTTCAAACTCCCTCATCACAATGAGAGAGAATGATGGAGTTCCTGAAATGTGATCCTTTAATAACGAACTTTGATTATTACTTCTATAAACAGTTGTGTAGGACATGCTTCAGGCAGTCCATAGTTCACATTATGTCACTGTTAGGATCAGTCAGTGTCCAGAGCTTAAACTGTAAACATCCACAAGAAAAGATTAGATTAGATTAATTATTCATTCCATAGACCCACAAAAGAACAGATCCTCCTGGGTGTGGAACATGTCAGATAAACACATTACAAAAATGTAATTAGAAAAACTTGAGTTTCATTAATTTTAATGATCCTCAGTCAATAAACAGTAAAATTATGTATATGAATTAAAATTAAACTTCTAATATTTACAGGTTTAATACTTACATCTGCTTTCATTAAATCCATCATTCACACAGTAGCAAGTTAGTTGGCTATTACAACCAAGTATTGTCAAAAATCAAAGTAAATTACTCATTTCAATGATCCTCAGTTAAGAACAGTCAAATTATATACAAGATTTAAAATTAAACTTCCACTATTTACATACTTATGACTTACATCTGCTTTCCATACATCCATCATTCACATAGTAGGTAGTTACTTGGCTGTTACAACCAAGTATTGTCAAAAATGAAAGTATAATAAATTTTCATTGAAATGGTCTGCTGCATTTGTTGAGAAATTCATGGATGGATAGAAGGAGTTGGCAACCAAAAATTCTTTTAAATTATGTTTAAATTGCGCCTTGTCTGAAACTAAACTCTTAATAGTTCCTGGTAACTTAATGAAAACATGCGTTGCTGAATACTGGAGTCCTTTCTGGGCAAGAGTAAGCGATTTTAAATCTTTATGTATATTGTTCTTATTCCTATTGATACTGTGTACTAAGCAATTAGTTGGATAAAGAGATGTATTATTTACAACAAACTTCATTAAGGAATAAATATACTGAGAAGGTGTGGTTAGTGTGCCCTATTCTTTGAACATGTTTTGACATGATGTTCTTGGATTTACACTACACACTACTCTTATTATACGCTTCTGTATCCTCAAAAATTTTTCTCAGTTTGTTGATACCATACGACATAATGGAGTGAAAATAATCAAAATATGCCAGTTTTATTATATTTATATCTCCTATGTCTGACATAATTCACATTGCAAACACAGACTTGTTTAGGCACTTTAGGAGTTCATCAGTATGCTGCTCCCAACTGAATTTATTATCAATTTGTAAGCCCAAGAATTTTACACTCTCAACTTCTCCTATTTCCATGTCATCATATCTTATACACACACTAGAAGGAAATCTCTTGGAAGTTCGGAACTGCATATAGTACGTCTTTCAAAGTTTAATGACAGTGAATTGGCTATGAACCACTTATTATTGTCAGTAAAAATTTGATTAGCTACCCTTTCTAAATTTATATTTGATTTACTGTTTATTGCAATGTTTGTATCATCTGCAAATAAGGCAAATTGGCATTTGGTAATGTAACAGATGACAGGTCATTAATATACACAAGAAGAAGTAGTGGACCTTGTATGGAACCTTGTGGAACTCCACATGTAATTTCTTCCCAGTCAGATAATGTCCGATTGCCTACTGCTGAAGTGTTACATAATGACACCCTTTGTTTTCTATTAGTAAGATATGACTGAAACCACTTTGCAGAACTACCAGTGATGCCATATTATTTTAACTTACTTAAAAGAATTCTGTGATTCACACTGTCAAATCCTTTGACAGGTAACAGAATATGCCAATTGCCTCTAATTTGTTGTCTAATGAATTAAAGACATTTTCATGGTAAGTGTAAATAGCCTTCTCAATATCAGAACCCTTAAGAAACCCAAACTGTGACTTTGACAGTATGTTATTTTCACTAAGGTGCTTAAGTAGACACTTGAACATAACCTTTTCAAATATTTTTGAAAAAGCTGGCAAAATTGAGATCAGTTGGTAATTTGATGGCATTTCTTTGTCCCCTTTTTTATGGTGAGGTATAACTTCAGCATATTTAAGCCAGTCCAGGAATATTTCTGTGATAAGTGATTGATTACACAAATAACTTAACTTATGACTAAGCACACATGAACACTCTTTTATTAACTTTGTTGATATGTTATCATAACCACTAGAATGCTTTGATTTCAAGGACTATATGATGGATTCTGCTTCTTTGGGTGAAGCAAGTGTCAATTCCATTTTACTGAGACTGCTTGTGTGCACTGGTCTCACATTTTCCATTGCATTATTTACTGAACCTGACAACCCCATGCTATCAGTGACAGAGACAAAATACTTGTTTAAAAGGTTTGCAACACAACATGCATTTGTTACCAGGGTTTCATTTATTTTTAGAGCTATTTGTTCCTCCTCATTTCTGGTCCTACCTGACTCTGACTTAACTATATCCCATATTGTTTTTATTTTATTGCTGGATGTATTTATCTTCTTCTCACAATGCAGGTGTTTAGATTTCTAGATAACCTGCTTCAATATTTTGCAGTAATTTTTGTAATGAGCTATAATGCTAGTATCATAGGTGTCCCTACATTTCAGATAGAGTTCCCTTTTTGTCTCACATGATATCTTTATCCCTTGTGTGATCCATGGTTTCTTATTAGACTTCTGCTTAATTTGAGTTACCTTCAGGGGAAAACAATTTTCAAATAAGGTGCTAACTTTATTAATGAATGTTTTGTATTTTCCATTTTTGTCTTGGATGCTGTAAACATCCATCCAATTAATTTCTTTGAGCAATCTCCTAAATTTCTCAGTTTTTGGCTGTTTTATTGGCCTTCTGTACTCAGTTCTGATAGATGTTTTACCCTGACAATTTTCAAAATTTAGTGTTAGGTGTTGCATGTTATGGTCAGATATCCCATTTACAACTGGTTTTGTAATGTGGCTTAGTTGCCTAGAATTGGCTATAAAGATATTATTAATGACAGTCTTAGAACATTTTTATACCCTAGTTGGGAAATTTACAATAGAAATGAAACTGAATGACAATGTAACTGATTTCAGTAACTGTTCACTGACAGTGTTTTTCAGGACATCTATATTAAAATCACCAGCAACCAGTAGTTCTTTGCTTTTTAATTTTAGATGAGATAATAAATCTTAAAGACCATTTATAAACAGGTTGAAATTTCCTGAAGGTGCTCTGTATATGGCTACTATTATAAAGGACCTATTATGAAATTCTATCTCTGTTGCACATGCTTCTAAATGTTGCTCTAAGCAAAATTTATTAATGTCAATATTCTTAAATTTAAAACTGTTTTTAACAAATGTGGCATCTCCTTCTTTCTCCATGTTTTGTCTACAGAAGTAAGAGGCTAACTTAAATTCTGTAAGGTTTAACATATCTGTACCAGTGGTCACATGATATTCAGAGAGGCAGATTATATCAACTTGGTTCAATGACTGTGATTCATCAATGCACATAATTAGTTCATTAATTTTACTTCTAAGCCCTTGAATATTTTGATGCACTAAAGATAGTTGGCATTTCACATTTACCAAGATGAAATCGAGTGGAAATAAAATTTCTGCTGACTGGTGTAAATTTTTAACCAACAGCTGTGTTCGCTGATCCAATGTGCCAAGATTATGCTGTTTCTGAACTTCTTTTGAATCAGCCAGTGAGAGACTAATAGCTAAATTGTTAAAATATCAAATAAAGCCCACATGTTGTTCGCTAAAACAGCAATAACTCAGACGGCAAACATATACTAGAATGTAAGCAATTGAAAAATGGACATTTGGTCAGGAAGTGGTGAACACTCAAAGGTTGATGACAATGGGCACAAATGGTGGGGATCACCACTTAACAAATGGTGACGGCTAAAAAGAGATGCTGAATATGCAACTGAGCTAAAATGATCTCATGGCGAGAGGGCTGAGAGGAAGTCATACGAGATGCTGGGGGAGGCTTGATTCCCCGGAGCTCGTTCCCGTGAAGGGAAGACCAGTGGTGATGCCAAAGTGACACCACCAGCTGACACATGGTAATACAGATTTCATGTGAAGTAATGGAAGAACTATCAGGCTGAGGTAGAAGGACTGTAGCCTTGGCAGCAGCCTCAGCAACCTCATTTCCCAACAGACCAACGTGACCAGAAACCCCCTTGAACATCACAACGGCTCCCTCAACAGCGTACCAGTCAAAGCTTTCTTGGACCTCTTGCACTGAGGGATGGGCTGTGTACAGCACGCAGAGGCTCTAAAGGGTACTGAGAGAGTCACAGCATTTGAAATTAAAAAGCTTGTGCCACCAGAAGTACTGGATCACCTGATACAGGGCAAAGAGTCTCCTGTAAATATTCAGCAGTGTTATAGAAGCCGATACTTAAAACGGCCTGTGCCAGTGATGAAGCCACATCAGACACCATGGGCAGCCTCAGAGCCATCAGTGTGCATGAAGGTGCTACCACTAAGTTGTGTGCGCTAAGTCGCGTATGGAGGTGAAGTGGCTTACAGTAATATATTGAATATGGAGTAGTTTCCTTAGGAAGTGAATGAAGTCCAGGATGGCCACAGGCTACCACACGAAGTTAAGATGATCAAGGGTTCATGCCTGACAGGGGTGTGGCTAGGTTGTGTGCAGTTAAGCTACCAGAGCAGGAATCTAAAGCAAACCCTTGGAGGTAACAGAGAAGAAGCACATGTTCCATACTGGTGGTCAAGGGAGACGTCAAAAAAGGAAGCTCAGGATGGGTGGCAGGGCATGTCAGACAAACACCATGCATATCTGCTGAAAACAACATCACACCAGAATGACATAGTTCAGCAGCTTCTGCATACAAACTCTCCACCAGGCTAGTGTAAACAGTGCCAGTGGCCAAATAGAAGCCACAATGGTGGACTGTATTGAGGCGGTGTAAGGCGGACGGACATGCAGACAAATAAATGAAACACTCATAGTCTAGTTTCTAATGGACAAGGGATTGTTACAAACAGATAGAGGGGGTCTGATCTGCTCCCCAGCAAGTACCTCTTAGAACATTCACGACACTGACTGACCGCATACAGTGTGCCACCAGGTAAGACAAGGGGCAGGACCAAGAAAGCATGAGCCCCAGGAATTTTGTAGTTTCAGTTGAAACGTAACAGTCTAATTGAAACCCATTTAAACACATAAATTTTAACCATAAACAGTAATTTATGACATAGAGGTGTATGCAAATATGTACTTGTGGAAAAGTTATGAGGAAAATAATTATGGAATCTTAATTACACTAATGTGTAGAAGTCCGTTAATTGATAGGAACATTTTGTATGGTATGAATCTTCTATAATTAGTAAATATAACAAGTGTATTGTTAACATTTGATACCTAAGCGTTTATACACCAGAATTCACTCAGATGTTTAATATATAAGCGTCAAGGTAATTATTGAAATGTGTCATTTGTTTTAGGATGAGAGTTTTAATTGTAATTTTATTAAAAAATCCTTTATAACATCGCCGAGGATTGTTTGGGATTGTTTGGATTATATATCTAGGGGCAGCCATATTGGCTGTGTGTATTATTGTAAGTATGTTACAACTTATTTCAGATTTGTCAAGATGCTTATTATTTACTTTGAGATTGTAATAAATATTCAGTTGAAACATTATACTGGATTAAATATTCATTTAACTTTATAGTTAAATCCTACAGTCACTGTTTTCCAGATCTTCCGCTGTGACAGATCATCAGCTACAATGAGTAATATTAACTTTAATCAAAATTAATTCAATAGTAACGTTTTAAGTGGTGGAGGAGCTGGGATACAATGTGAGGTGGATGTTCTGGTCAGTTACACCAAACAACACCTTTTTAATGGTACCTCATTTATTCACCTCTTTACACAAGCAAGGCTTACAACAAAGAACTGCCTACAGCAGAATAGAGCAAAGATAATCTTAGCTTAGCGTCCAAAGACGATGCTCAGAGTCTAGAGACAAACGTGTATCGATGCTGGTGTCGACCTCATCAGCGCCACATAGCCCCCCTCCCCCCTCCCGCAGTACTGAGTAATCTTGAGAGGCTGGGAGGGAGGGGGGGGGGGGAGGGGGGAGTGAACGAGGCATCGGCAGGGGTGGTCTGTGGGATCCAGGCCACAGTCAGCTCGACAGCGTCGTCGGTTAGCTGCGTGGGTAGATGACGCGAAGCAAGGTTCAGCCACTGAACCTTGAAGTTGTTGGAGCGTGCCAGGCATTGCACTGGGCGCGTTGGTCATGCGGTGACAGGTAGGCCAGCAGTTTGCGAGTGGAATGGAACAATGACGACAATGTCTCTGGTGGGCATGGCGGACACAAGAAGCATGTCCAGGTCAACGTTGGGCAAGAGGGCAACACATTTCACCAGGTGGCAGGGAATGGTGGATGTTGTGTCGTGAGCACTGGATGAAGAGAAACACAAGATGACAGTGTATAATTGCGCAGTATTATTGAGATGTCGTGGATTATGTCCGGGGGGACAGGCACAAACACCTCGTGCGAGGGCACGTTCAAGATTGGGGGGGGGGGGGGGTGAGAAGGGCCCAGTGGTGAGGGCGTGACTGTAGGTAAGCTCGACGTGGGGGGCATGGGATCACTCAACGGAGAGCGTGAGACTGGAGAAGGGGACGAGGTCGGAGGAGAGCTCAACGATTGGAGCTGGAAGTCACTCGATCGAGTGTGTAAGTCTGACCTGGAGGGAGTGGTCGGACCGTCGTGAACCACGACAGTGAGTGGCGTGGTCGTGGCCTGAAGGGGGTAGAAGAAGGCTCGATGTGAGCAGGCTTAAGTCTGTTGAGTGAGATTGTGACAGCTGAATCTTTCAACTGGATGTCATAGGTGTTGGCTGAGCGCCGGAGAACTCGGTACGGGCCGGTTTATGGTGGTTGGAGGGGAGCACAGACAGTGTCATCTTGGAGCATGACATACTCGCAATTGTCCAGAGATTTCAGGACGTGAAGCTTAGGGTGGGAATGGCTGGCGGGCGGAGGGATATGGAGGTTGATGAAGTGGCGTCTGACACGGTCCACGAAGGAAGGTAAGTCAGACTGAGGGAGAGATGAGGAAGGGCTCACAAGTTCTCCAGGGAGAACAATGTTCTGGTCATATATGAACTCAGCTATTGCGCCTTTGAGGTCTTCCTTATAGATCGCACAAATGCCGAGTAGCACAAGCAGAAGGACCCCCATCCATAGAGTGTCATGGCATCAAAGAGCCACCTTGAAAGTGTGGTGCCAGCGCTCAACTAGCCTGTTACTTTGCGGGTGATATGCTGTGGTATGGATGCTCCATATGCCGCAAATGTTACAAATCTTGTTCAACAGGGCCGACTCAAATTGTCTGCCCTGGTAAGTCGTGATGATAGCTGGACATCCGAAACGCGATACCCATGACTCGACGAAAGCTCGAGCAACAGTTTCTGCCATAGGGGAGGGGGACAGCCTCAACCCAGCGAGTTGTTCGGTCGATAGACAAGAGAACATAATGAGAGCCGTTAGAGGGGGGTAGAGGGCTGACAATGTCAATATGAATATGCTGGAAATGCCCAGGAGGGATCGAAAAGGAGCCCGGAGGAGCGGGGGGGGGGGGGGGGGGGGGGGGTGTGTGAAGTGTGCTTGTGTACTTTGCAGTGTTGGCACACGGCACAGGAGCATGCCCATTGCTGGCAGTCCTTGTTGACATTTCTCCACACAAAGCGCTCCACTACAAGGCGGGCAGACGCACAAACACCGGGGTGGGCTAAATTACACAATGCATTGAAGACAGCTCGTTGGAGTGTGGTTGGGATGAGGGGGCATAATGTGCCCGTACTGTTGTCACACCAGATCTCACCAGAAATGCCAGGGAGAGTGGTGCGGACGAAGCGACGAAGCGTAGTGAAGAAGTAGAGTCTGAGATCAGGTTTTGTGTTTCCTAGTCGGCGGGTTGGAGGTTAGGCAGTTCAGAGAGGTCAAACAGCGAATGGACGGTGTTGACTCGTGAAAGTAAATCAGCAACTATATTGTCAGCATCCTTTATGTGTCTGACATCGGTGGTGAACCGAGATATGAAGTCCATGTATCTGAAGCGGTGAGAAGGCGGGTCAGCTGGCAGGTTTGTAATGGCCACAGGCAGGGGTTTGTGGTCCATTATAACATAGAAAGGGCGTCCCTCAATGTCAGTCTTAAAATGCTTGATCGCTTTGTAGACCGCGAGCAACTCCCTGTCAAACGCGGAATATTTCCGTTGTGCATTAGTGAGCTTGCACGAGAAGAACTGCAGAGGCGAAGTTTGGCTGTCAATTGTCTGGCTAAGGACAGCACCGATGGCAGTATCGCTCACGTCTGTGGTGATGAAAAGCTGCGCATTGGGATGAGGATGCATGATGGTGCAGGCCTCAGCAAGATTTTTGAGGGCAGTGAAAGAGTCAGTCATAGCAGGGGTCCATGGAACGGGCCGAGAACCAGAAGTGTTGGTGCCTGCCAAGGTGTCCATCAGTGGAGCCTGGATCTCCGCAGCCTGAGGTAGATGTCAACGATAATAATTAACCGTCCCCAGAAAGCGCTGGAGCTCTTTGAATGACCAAGGTCTGGGTAGGTTTAGTATTGTTTGTACTTTCTAAGGGGGCGGTGAAATGCCGTCGGCAGAGACCCGAAAACCAAGAAAAGTGACAGCGGGTTGATTTAGCTGCAATTTCTCCTGGTTGGTCTCAATGCCTGCTGCCACGAGAGTGTTCATAACATTTTGCACATGTTGAATGTTGTCCTCGACTGAGCAGCTGAACACAAGAATGTCATCAAGATATGCAAAGCAGAATTTTAGGGCGAATAGCACTTCGTTGATGAACCGTTGCCAGGTCTGGGTTGTGTTTTTCAGACCGAGGGGCATGAATCGAAACTGAAATAACCCCATCGGGGTGGTGATTGCTGTCTTCTCGATGTCTTCAGGTGCCATGAGGATCTGGTGGTAGGCCCGTTTGCAATCAATGACAGAGAACGTGGTCGCACCTGCAAGGGAACTGGTAAAGTCGGCAGTGTTGGGTATGGGGTAGGTGTCTATAATTGTTCGTGCATTTAGTCAATGGTAGACTCCACACATGCGCCAGGACCCGTCTTTCTTGGGTGTCATATGTATGGGCGTAGACCAGCTACTGGCAGAGGGTTCAATGACGCCGGAGCTTAGTAGTTCAGAAATCTGATTTTTAAGGTCGTGGAGGAGCTCGAGACAAAGTCGACGTGGTTTACTGGAGATTGGGGGACCTGGCGTCAGGCGAAGCTTGTGAACCGTGCCATTGGTGATGACGGAAATGTTGCCAGAGGCACGGGAGATGGTTTGTTTACAATGTGTGGCGGGTGGGGCAGGCGAGGCGTGGTCATGGTGTTCGGAGCCACTTGGCGGATCCAACGGGAGCCGTGGCAGCAAAGTGTCCCAGGGGTCGACGCGACAAGATGGCCACCGGCCCGAAGCAGTGGCCCCATGTCAGGTGAGCTCGGTAGAGCTCATGAGCCATTAGTGAGTCCATTGTCTGAGGGCGCGGCCTGTGGCAGCACAGTAGCAGACGAAGCACTAGGCGCGAGTGCACTGTTTGCATTGTCAGTGGCGGTTGCACAGCGGTGGACAGGAGCCGAAGTTGCATAGTTTGAGGTGCTGGCCGTGAGGGGAGGGGTAGGAGCTGTCAGTTCAGGAACACGTGATGCTCGTCGCGCATGCGCACTCGTGTCCGCCTGAGTGTCGAACGCTGCCCTGTTAGGGGGGTGTGGCCCTGAGGAACTGTCAGTACACGTTATGGCAGACTTGATAGCACAGTTGCGAGGGGTAGTGGGAGGTAAGGACACATAGGCTCAATTGCTGGGACTACCAGCAGATTCGGCGCACTTACTGACCTTCCTTTGTCCTTGCTGCAGTGTCTGTAATTCCTTTGCTGCGTCAAAGAGCTGTAGCTTTCTTGGCATAGGCGAGCGACGTTTTCAAGCTCGACAAGGCACTTGTGCGTTGTTTCTTGTAACGTCGTCGACAGAGACGAGCATGTACAGATGAGATGAGCCCAGGCCGATGTGTCACAGGGGAGTTTGCTTGACGGAACACAGGGGAAGTGAGTCTTGGACAGATGATGAAACACGGTGTTTTGCACTAAGTCCGGTGAAAGTTTGTGGTGTCGCAAGAATTCAATGTCCAGTATAGGTTCATCAATTTCGCACACTAAAAAAGTCCACTCGAGTTTGCAGTTTGCAAAGAGTGAGACGACATGTGAAGTTGAACCCGAGCATTGTAGTTTAGTTGAATTTACAGCTTGAAGTGAAGTATGATGAGGGTGGATGTTCGACGATGCTAAGGACGTGGGCAGCAGTGAAACATCGGCGCCTGAGTCCACTAGGAAAAGGTATCCCAACGAAATGTCTTTAATGTAGAGTCGTCCAGAATTATCTGGTCGTTCCTGGACAGAATGGAGCACTGGGGATGCCTGTCATGTTGTGTGCAGGAGGCGGCACCCGGACCTACCTGTGATTGGCGTTTGGGAAGTAGCAGGGTGGTCTGCAGTTCCATGCCGCCTCACCAAACCGCGTGTGGAAGTAACAGTACAGGTAGTGCAGTTGCATTTCCTGCAGAACGTTCATTGCCAGTGGGGGTGGACGAGGTTCGGTGACCACAGCAGGTTCGGTTGCAGGAGGCGGCGTGACCACGGGAAGAGCCGGTGACATCCCAGTTACTTGCTTACTGCTTCCCGGAGCGAGCAGAACGGTCAGCACAGTACGACCCCAGCCACATCTGGCCACTGGGCGATGAGCCTGAAACTGAGACTTGTCAGGTAGGCAGTGGCTGGCAAAATGGAGCAGTGATGCATCGTGTAGCTTGTCAGCAATCATCATTCTTTGCTCTACAGGTTCAGGAGGCCTTTGCACCAGAGCAAAGCGGATGTGAGGAGATAGTTTATCTGACCAGATGGCGAGGAGAGCTGTGTCAGAGAATAGATCGGCACTGACCACGGCATGTAGCCGTCTCCAGAGCTGGGAAGGTTTGTCATTGCCTAGTTGCTTGACATGGAGCACTTGCCATATTGCTGCCTCAGTTGAGCGTGCTGATGTAGAACTGTCTCTTTGGCTAGAGTGTACCAGGTAGATGAGTCTGGGGCATCGTCCAGGTCGGCAATCACGTCCTCCTGGTCGTGCAGGTGGGTGATGAGGCACAGAAACCTAGTTGACTCGTCAAGTTTGTAATGGTCGAACACTTCGTCCACAATTTTGAACCAGGTTGTAGCTCTGTCGGGATTAAACAGCGGCAGCGTCGGTAAGCATTGTAGAATGTTCGGAAGAACAGGTTGAGTTGAGTTCATCGGGGCACTGCCTGAAACGAGCTGTTGTTGCTGTAGTATTCCAGGAGAGTGCGCTTCCAGGATATGAGGCAATGATGGCTGTTCGGGAGGCAGCGTGAAGGTGACACGTTGTGGCTGAGCGCGATCCGTTGCGACGCGGAAGACCGACGCGGGTGAGACACCGTAATGTGTAGATTGCGGTTGCAGAAGCTCAACACGTTGCAGGTGTGTTCAGATTGATGTGTCACGGAAGACTGACACGGGTGAGGCACCGAGATGTGCCGAGAATGGTAGCGGAAGCTCGACTGGAGCTGGCGCATGGGCAACAGGTGAGAAAAAGTTCAGAGCTTGAGAATGCGTGCTAGTCTGCGGAAAGCTCGACGTACAATCAGAGCTGGGACCACCTGTGTTGCATGGAGGCTGCGGAGGTGCAGGCTGTCCTGAAGCACAGTGTGGAAAATTATGTCGAATGTCGGACGGAATGTGTGAATGTTCGCTGTTCATAGTCACTAAAGTCAAAACGGTGTGCAGATAAGGTGAATGTCGTGGCACAAAACACTGAGGCATAGCAGTGGGAGGGAGATGGAGGTCAGGCACAGATAACAAGCTATTGTTCCTGTCGCAGGATGAGGTATCAAAGCAGGAAGGCATGTGCTGATGTTGAACCGAGGCAGGCACGGGCGTGGTTGGATGCTGAGGAGGTTGACCTGTGAACAAAGCAGTTCCGGCCACATGGCAGGAATCCACATGGTGCTGCATGGATTGCGGCGTGGCAAATCGTTGTCCTGGTGGTGGTAGGTTGTCCAACGAAGCATTTGCAGAAATGGACATTGGTCCCACACTGCGCGGAGATCCATATGAGGTAACTGCACCATCAATGAGGGAGGGCACATGTGGTGGGAACAAATGTGTCTGATAGCCAGAGTCATGCACACTCATAACCTCACTTATTGTTGCAGGCTTGAAAACGTCCGGCGAAATTGCCGTAATCATCGAGTGAGAAGCATCGTGTTGCAGTCATGGTGGGTGTACATCACCTGCAACATGATGCATGTCGATCACAAAATCCAATGTTAGGCATTGGGCTGAAGTCATTGTTCAAATGCTGTGTCAATGTAATACACACAAAAATAAATGACGCGGAGGTCGCGGACACAGTTAAATGGCGAAAACGGAAGATGTTACAACTCGGGGTCACCAGTAAGGTGGATGTTCGGGTCAGTTACACCAAACAACACCTTTTTAATGGTACTTCATTTATTCACCTCTTTACACAAGCAAGGCTTACAAAGAACTGCCTACGGTGGAGGAGAGCAAAGATAATCTTAGCTTAGCATCCAAAGACGATGCTCGGAGTCTAGAGACAAACGTGTATCGATGCTGGTGTCGAGCTCATCGGCGCCACAAATGTAATTCTGTAAACTAATCTTGTATTTTGTTTCAGAGTTAATTCACTTGTTGAAATATTATTCCATTTTTTGGACAACTCAACAACAAAGAAAGTGAGTAACATGATAAAGGACTTTATGGTACTTATGTGAAAATGCAACTTGGAGAACTAACTGTGAGTACAAAATTTATTTGCTAGTTTACATGTGGTAAATTTTGACTGCAGTTGTTAATATGGAGAATAATAGGGAAGTTGACTATAATGGGGAGGTTAATGGAAACATGCAAAATGACATAGATGTTACTGATAACAATGCAGGTCTTAGTGCAACAAACCAGGAAATAGATAACATGGGAGAGGACGGTGATCACAGTAGTATACGTTCACCCACTCGTGGATTGATGAACAAAAAAGATCAATTGATGAACAGAAAACTTTTCTTCATTCAATCGATAAAAAATTAGACAAGCATGGAAACCAAATTCGTGAGACAAAGGAGAGTTTAGAAAGATACTGGGATAAAGTAGGCATGTGTGAATTACAGAAGGGGAAATTAGTACCTTATAACAGGAACACCAAAAATTTGAAGAGAGGTTAGATTCCGTGAACAGTTTCAAAAAATTTTCAACAGCAGAAGTGCAACAATTAAAAGAATTTGGTAAAGAAGTCATAAAGAACTTTTCAGAAACCGGGAATAGTACACAAAATTTCACGAAAATTGCAAATGACAATTTCACAGAATTAAAAGAAGACGTAGGTATTTGTTTATGCAAAATTTCAACTTCGAAATTGAAGATTCCATTGTTACGAAATCTTTCAGTAATTACAATCCATTGTGGAACAATGTCAATGTTAAAACATTTTCGGGGGAAGGGAACATACGTCCAGTTGATTTCATGTACCAGATAAAAGATAACTTTGAAAATAAAATGAGCGATAATTTGAAAATTAAGTTTTTTAAAAGATTTTAGATGGGGAGGCTTTGTCATGGGAGAACCAAGCAATCAAACCTGAAATGTCG
Source organism: Schistocerca serialis cubense (assembly GCF_023864345.2). Classification (NCBI taxonomy): domain Eukaryota; kingdom Metazoa; phylum Arthropoda; class Insecta; order Orthoptera; family Acrididae; genus Schistocerca; species Schistocerca serialis. The sequence goes on from NC_064639.1 coordinate 54,207,626, forward strand.
TTTAATGAGGTAGAATGGGCTTTCATGAACAAATTTTGTCCAGAGATTAGACAATCCAGAATTAAGTCAGAATTTTTGAATGGCCCATACTTCAAGCATGGTAGTGGTCGCATGAAAACCTTTTGTGAACAACAGCTGAGAACTTTAGTACATCTTGATAAACCACTTGACGAAATGATCCAAATTGCTGCATTGAAATGTAGACTTGCAATTAGAGTTCAGTGGAGTCTTGTCTATGGACCTGATGACACTATTGAACAGTTTCTTAGATATGTAGATAAATTGGACTTAGCAAGGGAAAGAAATGACAGATATAATGACAGATCAGATAATAGCAGGAATAACAATAACAGAGCTTTCAATGATCATTTTAACAGTAGATTCAGAAATGATGACAGACGAAATGGAGAGAGAAATGGTAGGCTGAGACCAGAAAATAGGAATTTTCAACAAAGAAATAGGCAGTGGGGGCAAAATCAGGGAAACAATACTAATAATTTTGAAAATAGAAGAAATGATCTGGTAAACTAAGACCTGCCTCTTTTGGAGCCTGGCAAAATGAGGCAAATAGACATGGGGATTATAATCAGGCACACTGTGGTAACATCAGAAGGGGAAGAGGTAGAACAAATAGGACATACCAAGATTTAGTACCCAGTATACAATCTGAAATGAATAAAATAAAGTTTGATAGGGCATTTCGGGAAAATTTTTTATTTGAAAACAAAGATGAACAAAAAAGTAGAAAATCTGAATTTGAATTAAAAGAGAACACTTTGACAAGTTTCTTTAACAGTAGTAATGCAGTAGCAGCTGTTGATAGTAATGAGAACAGCTTTGTTGAGTATGGTTTAGTGAGAATGTTGAGTGACTGTGAAATGAGTGAAAAAGCTGATACTGGTGCTGTATGTGTGGAAGCTGATGTTCATGTACTTTGCAGTGAAAATGAGAATCACACTGTAATTCCAGATGAAATTCAAGTAGATAATAGACAGAGACATGAGGATGTCATAGAAGAGAGTGGTCACAGTGTTGAGATTGTTGAAGAAGTGTGCGACGAGAGAAATGAGTTTGGTGTGATGATAAATGTTTGTGATGAGAATGTCACAGATGATGATAATGATGTTGATGATGATATGTTACTTACAGAATTAGATGGGATGATACATGTAGAAGTTAAAGTTGATGGTTTGATGGTGAATGATTCTGGAAATTCTGGTGTGTGTTCGAGTAATGAGTTAGAAACCAGAACAGCAGTGCCTGATAGATTAATGTTGGCAGTTGATGTTAGTGATATTGTGTCTGAATGTGTTAGTGAATATGGACGAGAAGATCTAATTATTGATAGAGTACCAAGTGTAGTAAGTGACTATAGTAGCAAATTTCAGTATGGTGATCAAAAGTGTAAGGTCTGAAGTGAAATTTATCAAAGTGTGTACTTAGATGATAATAGTGCTATGAAAAATGTGGAACAGTCTCCTGGTAGAAATATGATTAGTAAATGTGTAGAGTCTGTAGTAAAAGGTAGTGATTGTGATAAAGGGGTGAATTTTCGGGACATAGAAGAGGATTTGTTATTTGAAAATGAGGTCAATGAAATGGGTAAAGAACTTGGAAGTCCATATATTGTAGTACAGATTTATGATTGGATAGGAAACTGTCTTCTGGATACAGGCAGCCCAGTTACAGAAATATCAAGAAAACTAAGAGACAGGATCAAAAATACTAAAAATTGCACAGAATTTCCAGTAACAGGGATAAGGATAGGGGCAACAGGAAAAAGCAGCAAGTTGATTACCAGAGAAGTCTTACTAAAATTTAAGATTAATAATGTACAATTTATACAAGGATATTTAGTAATCAATGATTTGAATGAAAACTTGATACTAGGTATGAACTGGATTGTTAAAACTAAAATAAATTTTGTCTGGGGTGACATGAAAACAACATTTATTCAACCAAAAAGTGGAATTCATGGGGAAACGAGTATTGTAATGGAAGATCATGGTCTAAGTAGTCTGATTAGAGGGATGCAAGAGACTAAAGGTGATGGTTATTGTGAGGAACGGGAAGAATTTGGTATTAATGAGGATAGTGTTGATTATTACAGTGAACTGGTAGCAAAAAAAGTGTCTGAAACCGAAAGCCTTAATGAGAAGAACAGGAGAGAGCTTGAAGATTTTTTGTGGGATTATAATGATATATTTGGTGTAAAACCTAGTAGAGTAAAAGAATATCAATGCAGGCTAAAATTGAAAGCTCATGACCCATTCTTCATAAAACCATATGTTATCCCCATCTGTAAAAGAAAGGAGGTATAAAGAGAACTTCAGAAAGTGGAACAGTGGAAAATAATAGAAAGGAGTTGTAGTCCTTACAAAAATCCATTTGTGGTAGTTTCGAAACAAGATAGGGGTATTCGTTTAATGCTTGACTCTGGACATCTGAATAAATATTAGGACAGAGAAACTGACCACCCTGAAAGTATACATGAACTACTAAATAAGTTTGAAAATGTAAAATACATGACTAGCCATGACTTAACTTCAGGCTTTCACCAGATTGAACTAGAAAGTGATTTTAGAAAATACACTGCATTCTTGTTTAATGGGAAATGTTTTCAATACTGTGTTGTACCATTCAGTTTAAATGTATATGTGGCAGAATTTATTAGGGGATTGGACTTTGTTTTGGTTAAAGAACTCTTGGAAAAATTAATTATTTATGTGGATGACAGTTTGGTATCAAGTAAGACCTGGGAGGAACATATTCGACTTTTAAGGAAATTGGAGAGAAATTGAGGCAGGGGGGGGGGGGGGGGGGGGGGGTATGACTTTGAAATTAGAAAAATGTAAATTTGCAATGAAACAATTAAAATTTCTTGGCCATTGCATAAATGAAAAAGAGACTTTGCCTGATGGAGAAAGAGGCCATCGCAAAATTCTCAAAACCTAGAAATAAAAGAGATTTAAAGTCTTATTTTGGATTAGTACACTTCTATCGAAAATATGTGAAAACACAGGCACCATGTTTGAACAACCTGTTAACAAAAAATGCAATGTGGGATTGGTTTGATAAATACCAATTAGATTTTGATAAAATTAAGGAGTTGGTAGAAAGTGAAATCCTTTATAGACCTGATTTACCTTTACCATTTTGTTTGATGACAGAAAGTTGTGATGATGGACTGGGGGTACATTTATTCCAAGAGAGAGAAATTAACAGGAAAATTGAACATCATTCTATAGCATTTGCAAGTGGAACCTTACAAAAACGTGAGAGAAATTACATGATAACTGAAAAGGAACTTTTGGCAATTGTATGGGGATTCAAAACATTTAAAAATTTTTAGACATGAAGTCAAAGTTTATACAGCATTAACTTACTTTCAAGAGTGTAAATTGTATCATGGGAGAGCTACCAAATGGTCAATGTTCTTACAGCAGTTCAGATACACAGTTCATTTTATAAATGGAAAGGAAAATGTCACCGCTGATGTCCTGTCGACAATGCCAGTGGGGAAGGGAAATGATAATGAAAACAGTGGTCAGGAGAAAAAATTTAAAATAATGTATTTCAAAGACGTGAAAGAGGAAAGTAAAATTAGGAAAATCTGTAATCAATTGAGAAGATATCAAAATGGTGATGATCATTGGAAGCTTGTTAAGAGTTATCTAGGGAACAAAGGTCATGAGAAAGTACAAATGTACTACCAGCTCTATTTTATAGACATATCCCAGACAGTGATGCTTGGAAAGTTTGCTGGCCAGATTCTCACTTAAATGCTTTGATAAAATACACACATGAAAGCTTCAGACACTGTGTTGCATTGCAATGTACTCAAAAGTTACAAGAATGTATATATTTTCATAACATGTCTGGGAGACTTAGGGCCTTACTTACTTGCCTGCTGTGATAGATGTCAAAGAACAAAAGTTAGTAACAAAACAAACAAGGGACTTTTACAAAGTGTGGTACCACATAAACAGTTGGATTTGGTAAGAACAGATTTGTATGGTCAACTTCTAAGAGCTAAAGGAGGATTTCAATATATTTTTGTCATTGTAGATTTATTGTCTAAATATGTGAAATTTTATCCTTTAAAGAAAGCAACTAGTAAGAAAATAGCTACTAAATTTGTAAAAGATTACTTCATTAAAATAGGTATACCAAAAACATTTTTATCTGACAATGGGAGTCAATTTACTTCAAAATTTTGGAAGGAATTTGCAGAAGAATATAACATCAGACATATCTTATCATCATCCCATTCACCTAAATGTAACCCAACTGAACGGTATATGAGGGAAATTGGTAGATTATGTAGAACTTACTGTCAGAAAGATCACACAAATGGGTTAAGTTATATTAATGAATTTGAAGACATTATGAATAGCCCACAACATACCACCACAGGATACTCTCCTTATGAGATCATGTTTGACCAAAAACCACCTTTCCTAATCAAAGAACTTATATAGAGTTTCCAGCAGCGGAAAGAGAGGAGGTAGTTAGAAGAACTATGAAAGATTATTATGAAAAAAGAAAGAAATGGTATGACAAACAAATAAAAACACAGAATTCAAAGTTGGAGACCTAGTTTTGAGAAAAAGTGACACCAAATCTAAAGCACTAAACAGAGAAATAAAGAAATTTTTTGATATTTACATACAGCCTTTTGAAATTGTTGAAAACCCACATCTAAATGCACACAGACTTGCATATCCTAAGTCCAAAAGATTATTTGGACTCAGGAATATTACAAAATGAAATTATACAGACAACCTTGATCACTCATATAACATCACAAGAATTGTTTTTCCTCAGGAGGTTGCAAACTCTTTTTGAAATTTGGGGGTGGCGAACCCAAGGCTCCAAGCTGGTGTGACCCTTTCCTTTTCAAGTCACATCCTCTCTTACTTTTCTGTCCAAACTGACCCTCCTTCCACTATCCACATTCTCCAATAGTCAATGATTATGTTGTTTAAATGAATACAGGTAGTCAGAAAATGTGACAAAGCAACATATGTATGAATTCTGAGGAGAGTTGATGTGATATTTACTTATTATGTCTGTGTAATTATAATGAAGCTCTGTGACATTACATTTTGGATATAATACTCTCATTGTGCTGATATTCTCATTGTGCTGATGATTTTGTGAAAAGTTGAGAAAATATTTAGAGTGGTGTGAAGTTTACTTATATATGTGCTCTCATTTGGTTTGTCCGGTTACTATATCTATTACATGAAAGTCACTGGATAGACGTTGATTTACTATCAAGTATGAAAATACTCTGTGTCATGATCTTGTCCTTGGATCTACTGTGTAATTGGCAAAGGAATGTTTCTCAGAAAGAAATTTATTATGTTTGTATTACTTGAATGGTTCCATCTGTGGAGTATGAAGAAAATGGAATTTTATGTTGGAGATAGTTATTGGGACAGAAGTGTTTTCCCAGAATTTGAGATTCACACAGTTTTATTTTCATGTTATTTCTACTGCTTCAATGACCATTATGATCAACCATTGGTAGTTTCATTTAATTACTCTTTTGCCATCTTAGTACTATAAGATAGGGATGATTTTGCTACATGTCTGGTTTCTGTATATGTCACGCTGTCTCCTTAGCATAGATATGAGTTGTTCTTTGTCACAATGTCTACACAAATCTGAAAAAACAGCTCAGCTATCAACTTCATGCAATACAAAATGTTTGAGTTACATACTGTTCCATACTGCTGTATGTTACAGCAAGTCAGTGCTTAGACTAGCTTACAATTTGATTCTTAATGAAAACTGGTTAAATTTCTCCATTATCTTATTGAAAATACTCTGATGACCACTAACGATTCAGATGTAATGAGTAGCAAAGGAAAAACTAAAGATGAGGATTTGTATTCATGGTATAGTTATGGTTCTTGCAGACACCTACTTTCAATTGAAGTCTAGTTGATTCACTAATACATAACTGATGAGGAAATATATATTTATCATACCTTTAGAATGGCTGAACTAACCATTTTACTCCTAATTTTGACCCATTCACATGTAACCAGTTGTACTTTACCCATTACCTTAACCTATATTGGAATTTGCCTTACCTATGCCCAATTTTCCGAGCTGTCGGATCTGATGATCCTGAATTATGTCAAATGTGGTGATGATAATAATCTGTCAACAAGTTGTTGAGCAGTATGTGTTCTGGAAGTAACCTGCTGATAGTCAATTTACCAATGTAAAATGAACTCTAAAGTTACATGTGACCATGTTGACTCACAGTTACCACTGAAAAATGGTGAAAATTCAGAATGACTACATCTAAGCTACGAGAACATGATGCCTTTGACAGTTGTTGTGGGCAAATCCTTCTATCCATCCTTGTGGTTTCCTAACCTGAAATGTTCATGTCAATTCAGTTATTCTGAAGTCTGAGTTTGACATATAAATAAGTAAGGAGTTTTGATCCTGCAAATGGTACAGTCATTATGTCTTGATGTATTTCAACTGACTTAATTCTTCCACGAAACTAGATGTCTGAAAGACTAACAATTACTGTTTCTTGTAAGCTGCTTGACAACCACTTTCACTTGATATGATGCACACTATAGTCATTTTGTTTAATCTGATCTATCTAGACTTAATGTAATGATATACTGTTACATGCAACATAATTCTTTTTAATCACCCACTGTAAATGTATTCTCAAGTTTACGAGAGTTTATCCGTACGCACTGCTGCTTGTAATATCTTCCGCCTATACTTAATACAATGATATACTGTTACATGCAACACAGTCCTCAGTAACCACTCGTTATGAATGCTCTTTTCCTTTCAAAAGAAAAATATTTATTTTAATTAGATCTATAACTTATGGGAACAAAGTTAGGACTAGCAATGTATTGACATATATTATACCATGAAGTGCTGTCACATGCAACCTAATTCACTGTAATCATTCATTGTCCACGAGGTAAACTGCTTTCTTGTGGCATACAGCCTACCCCAGCTGTTATTAATAGCAATATCATGACTATAACTTATTCTATCACTCTGCCAACCACTGTATATTTATACATACTACCACTCAAAAAACATATATATCTTTGCTTTATATAAAATTTTGTAACACTATAAATACATGAAATATGTCCTTGAACTTAAAGTAAGACTTATATATGCCTTGTCAATTGTAAAGGGAATTTATATATCACTTGGCTGAGATTCCAGTAACTTTAATTTTATATCTCAGACCTGCCTCCTGCTTAATTTTGAAAGTGTAACAAAAATTTCTTTTGTCATTATCACACTTGACTTTGTGGTGTTTAGCAAATATATTGATGCATAAGAAAGTACTTCACATAATGTAAACATTATAACACTTGGATGATCCGCCCAAAGAGGCAATGACTTTGTTTATTTATTGACATGGGATATGCTGTAATTCAACGTATTTGGCTACCTTAATTCTATATTTTCATGTTTATGTACTAATTATGATTGAGCTGCATCAAACATAATGCGAACATAATAATTCTGTACCTCAGTTTCGATTTCCCATGTCTATGTATCAGTAATGACACAGGTTTCTGTATTTTCATATGTATCTAATTAATTATGTTTAATCAAGATCAGGTATTAGGGGGATTGCTAGTAAGTCACATGGTTGTATCCAGCATTTGTTTCTTGTATTGACCAACTTAGTGTTAAATATGTCATTTACTTTGTCTGGCAGAAAGTTGATTGTTTACCCCTCATCGATCACTCAGTAGGGAGTGTTGGGGTAAATTTTTGGGGACTGGGAAAGTGAAGCTGTGGCAAGTCCGTTCTGCAGAGAATGCTGAACACTCTTCTCCCTCTGGTGCCACATTGAAATACTGGAACAGTAGTGGTCCTGGGGAAGGGGGGAAAGGGGGTAGGGGGGTTTCCTGTCTTTGGGGTCTGTCATCTTTTCTTCTTCAGCTCCAACACTCCGAATCTTCTATTTCATGTCTTACTTCTCATCAGAGTACCAAGCTATCCTACCCACTGTCCATGCACCTACATCTCTATCACTGAGTCCCTTCTCATTTACCGTGTCAGCCTATTAAGTAACTAAAGCCTATTTTATAGGAGGATCCGGGAAACAAGCTAACATTTCTGCATTAATAAATGTAACTATACTCTCTAAATGTAACTATACTCTACATTATTTATCTATGTCTGACTTGGTTGTGTATTGTTGCCCAAATGGTGAACATCTACTTATGTAATTTTTTTCTTTTTCCTTTCTGCTATATATCAGCACTCGAAGTTGTGAACACTTACTTATATGCAAATATGATCTGTTATATAACAATATTATCATGAGGAATGGCTCACTTACTATACTCTGTACTCCATGCATAATGTTTGCTAATTATCATGAGGAATGACTCACTGTACTACCAAACATAATGCTTGTTAATTATCATGACGAATGGCTCACTTACTATACTCTGTACTAGCATGCATAATGTTTGTTAATTATCATGAGGAATGACTCACTTACTATACTCTGTAGTATCATGCAAAATGTTTGTTAATTATTGTGAGGAATGACTCACTTATTACACTCTGTACTACCATACATAATGTTTGTTAATTATCATGAGGAATGACTCACTTACTATACTCTGTATTACCGTGCATAATGTTTTTTAATTATCATGAGGAATAGCTCACCTACACTACTCTCTATCACATAAATATATTTCAGGACCACTATATGTTAACACTTACTGTGAAGGAAGAGGCAATGATTGTAATTGCATAAATATTCATAAAAATAATCATTATATGTTTTGTAAAGACAGAAATGAAGAATCAGAAGTGTCTTGACAAATGAAAACTGGAAAGATTGGACATTGGTCAGACATTTCATTCTATGCATGTAGGGTGAATTATGCTAACTGTTGATTAACTATACTCCAAGAATTTAATTGTACTATATGATAATAATATATTTGTTATTCAATACTATATGTAAATTTCAATACAAATTGCAGAGAGCAGTGCCATAGCACTTGAAAATTTTGTACTAGTATGATTTTAGTGATATGTTATCAAAGAACAAGTTAAAATTGCAATATGAGATTTAAAGACAGGAAATGTTTAAGTATGAACAGTTGGAATTTTGCTGAATTGAACTATTGTTTGGAATAGAATAGTTCAATTCCAACTGTTCATACTTAAGCATCCCCAATGAACCATGGACCTTGCCGTTGGTGGGGAGGCTTGCGTGCCTCAGCGATACAGATAGCTGTACCGTAGGTGCAACCACAATGGAGGGATATCTGTTGAGAGGCCAGACAAACGTGTGTTTCCTGAAGAGGGGCAGCAGCCTGTTCAGTAGTTGCAGGGGCAACAGTCTGGATGATTAACTGATCTGGCCTTGTAACACTAACCAAAATGACCTTGCTGTGCTGGTACTGCGAACGGCTGAAAGCAAGGGGAAACTAAAGCCGTAATTTTTCCTGAGGGCATGCAGCTTTACTGTATGGCATGGAGAGCTGCATCAAACCAGTCTCTGGACTTAAGATCACAACAACAACATTCAAAACAATCAATTACACAATACATGATGGTCATAATGAGTGGAGTATGAGCCACATTTCAGGTTTTTGCAATGAAGAAATTCCGACGAGCAGAGATCTACAGTGTACTTCAGTTCAGTGCTCCTCATTGCACATAGAGGAGACTGAACCCTTTTTTATATTATGGTCTAATACTAGGTGTACTTGCCAATGATAGGAGGTGGCTAAATACAAACGAATATGGATTCTGAGTATTGTAGTATCCAATACTAACACTTGTTCCACAATGCATCACACCAGTATCTCCATTGCACTCAGGAGAACCTGGAGGCTCTAATGACAGACATAAATATCCAGAAACAAGGCCAATTCAGCTAACTTCCTATAGATAATTTTCTGACTGAAATAGATTTACCTCATGTTCATGTGGTAGTACAAGCTGCAGACAAATTCTACGAATTAACTTGTTCTTTCTTTGTGCTATTAATTAATATTTTGTTTAATCTAGTTGAATCTGATACAAAATGATTTATGATAATTTTACATAGTTGGTTGTTCATATCTTTCACAAATTTCTTGTTCATCCAACTGATTGCAAAATGAGTTCTGTTACATAGATCTGTCAGAAAAGGTTTTGTTCAACTTTCAGTTGCACAAATCCTTTTGGGGGTTGTTGAAACGTACCACTCTAATTGAAACCCATAAATTGTAACCATAAACAGTAATTTATGACATAGAGGTGTATGCAAATAGGTACTTGTGGAATAGTTACGAAGAAAATAATTAATGAATCTTAATTACACTAATGTGTAGAAGTCCGTTAATTGGAAGGAACATTTTATATGGAATGAAGCTTCTGTAATTAACAAGTGTATTGTTAAAATTTGACACCTAAGTGTTTATACATGCTTCAATTAATGTATACACTAGAATTCACTCAGTTGTTTAATATACAAGAGTCAAGGTAATTATTGAAATGTGTCATTGGTTTTAGGATGAGAGTTTTAATTGTAATTTTATTAAAAAACCCTTTATAATGATGCCGAGGTGGATTTTATATATATATATATATAAAAACAAAGATGATGTGACTTACCAAATGAAAATGCTGGCAGGTCAATAGACACACAAACAAACACAAACATACACACAAAATTCAAGCTTTCGCAACAAACTGTTGCCTCATCAGGAAGGAGGGAAGGAGAGGGAAAGACGAAAGGATGTGGGTTTTAAGGGAGAGGGTAAGGCGTCATTCCAATCCCGAGAGCGGAAAGACTTACCTTAGGGGGAAAAAAGGACGGGTATACACTCGCACACACACACATATCCATCCACACATATACTGGTCTGCTTGTGTCTGTATATGTTTGGATGGATATGTGTGTGTGTGCGAGTGTATACCAGTCCTTTTTTCCCCCTAAGGTAAGTCTTTCCGCTCCCAGGATTGGAATGACTCCTTACCCTCTCCCTCAAAACCCACATCCTTTCGTCTTTCCCTCTCCTTCCCTCTCTCCTGATGAGGCAACAGTTTGTTGCGAAAGCTTGAATTTTGTGTGTATGTTTGTGTGTCTATCAACCTGCCAGCGCTTTAGTTTGGTAAGTAACATCATCTTTGTTTTTAGATATATTTTTCTCACGTGGAATGTTTCCCTCTATTATATATGTAATAGAGGGAAACATTCCACGTGGGAGATATATATAGGGGCAGCCATATTGGAATGGTGAATAAGTACTTTGTGTATATTTGGATAGAAAGCATGTAGCTTGTTGAGCATGATTCAATTCATTATTGTAAGTATGTTACAACCTATCTCAGATTTGTCAAGATGCTTTTATTTACTTTGAGATTGTAATAAATATTCAGCTGAAACATTATACTGGATTAAATATTCATTTAACTTTATAGTTAAATCCTACAGTCGCTGTTTTCCAGGACTTCCACTGCGACAGATCACCAGCTATGATGAGTAATATTAACTTTAATCAAAATTAATTCAATAGCAATGTTTTACAGTGAATGGAAGAGCAACAGGTCCTAGAAGTAAAGATGGTGAAAGAAACCAATTGCATCACCAGAAATTCATACAGACAGTTTTGTCTGTGTAAACCCCAAAGCGAATTATTGATGCTCCACAAGTAACGATGGTCGAGACATCACTGAAGATGCTGCTCAAAGAGAAAAGTCTGTGGAGAACTGAAATAGATGGCAAAATCGTCAACAGAAAGGGAGCTGGAGATGCCTGGCAGGAGACGGGCCATAACAGGGTTAATGGCGATAGCAAAGAGGACGATGCTCAGGCTGGAGCATGAAGCATCCTGTCCTCCAGGATAAAGGTGTCCAATAAGGTCAAACCCACATGTACCTTGAAAACTCTGTCTTTTAAAAATTCCTATAGGAAATGGGGCAGGCGGCCTCGGAAGCCTCCACGTGTAGAGAATACGGGGGATACCAGTCCTCCAGCATGTGTCATAAGCTTTCTCAGAATCAAAAAATATGGCCACTGTCTGGTATTTCCACAGAAAACCATTCATTACATGGCTAACAAAGTCAAGAGATGGTCAATTACAGAATGGCATGCTCGAAATCAACATTGTGCAATGGTTAACAAATTGCAAGACTCGAGCCACCATACCAGCCGGCCATGAATCATACAGTCCATCACCTTGCAAAAACAGCTGGTGAGAGAAATGGGATGATAGCAAGAAGAAAGGTGTTTGTCCTTATTGGACTTACGTATGGTATGACAGTGGTTTTTTCTGGTGTCTGGGAAACATGCTATCTGCCAAAATGCGAATGTACGTATAAAGCAGAAAGTGCTTGCTCAAGACAATGGTGGTACAACACCTGAATGTGAACATTATCTGGCACTGGGGTGGGAGATCAGGATGAGGTCAGAGTATGGTCTACCTCCCTAATAGTAAAGGTGGCACTGTAGCAGTCATGATTCTGAGATGAGAAGGGTATTACCTGAGCTTCCTCCACTCGTTTCTGATGGAGGAAAGTGAGATGAGAGTGGACCTAAGGTGTTGGCGATAGGATCAGGGTCCACAGTGATATTATAGTTGGTTGGTTGATTGGTTGGTTTAAAAGAGGGGAGAGGGACCAAACTAAGAGGTCATCAGTCCCTTGTTCCAAATAAAACAATGCCACAAGTGTGAGAATAAAACAGGCGAGACATATAACACAAAATGGAAAGAATGGAAAAACCATAAGAATGAAGAAAAGGCAAGGAACACTAAAAGGGACAAAAGAGAACAAGAAAACCACAGAGAGACACCAGAAACAGAAGAGAGTAAAACAAGAAAGCAGATTACAGTGGCTGGCCGACCATGAGAATAAAAAGGAAAAGCCAGCCACTCTGCAGCACATTGAAACCTCCACCCTAAAAGCACTATCGTGGAGGACACAAAGGGAAAAAGGACATGTGTTAAAGCTTAGATCAATTGATAAAACTCACCCTCACAAATAAAATGTAAAACTAAATCAGCCAATATGGTGTTGTCAGGTAAAATGAGTGGCAATGAGTCCGCTAACCCAAGATTTCATCGTTGGGCAGTCAAAGTGGGACAGTGCACCAGAATATGGGCCACTGTCAACCGGGTGCTGCACCAACACTGAGGTGGGTCTTCACGGCGCAAGAGGTAACTGTGGGTTGCCTAAGCATGGCCAAGTGGATTGCCCAAGCATGGCCAATGCGGAGCCGACAGAGGACAACTGCCTCCCTGCAAGAGGCCCACATGGAAGACTTCCACATATCTGTAGTCTCCTTAATGACACGCAGTTTGTTGTGCATACTACTACGCCATTCTGTCTCCCAAAGCCAAAAAACCCTGCGGCGTTAAGTCAGAACACAGGTCAGGTCGAGAGACGCCCACCTCCAGAAGCAGTTTCCACGTAGCCTGTTTCGCCAGCCTGTCAGCAAGTTCATTTCCTGGGATGCTGACGTTTTGTGGGGTCCACACAAACAACCCTGATCGACGGGACCGGTCCAGGGCATAGACGGACTCCTGGATGGACGCCACTTAAGGATGGCGAGGGTAGCACTGGTCGATAGCTTATAGGCTGCTCAAGGAGTTAGTAGTACACAGAAGAAACAATTCCTCGGGGCGTGAACGGATGCACTGAAGTGCACGTGATATGGCCACCAGCTCTGCAGTGAATACACTGCAGCCATCAGGCAAGGAATGCAGTTCAATATGGCCTCTGGACAAAGGTGTAGCCAACATTACCATCAGCCATCGAGCCATCAGTGTAAACCACTGCAGAACCCCGGAACATTTCAAGAATCGAGCGGAAGTGACAGGAGAGAGCTGCAGGGTTAACAGTGTCCTTAGGGCCATGGGAAAGGTCCAAGCAAAGTTTTGGCCTACAGCTACATCACAGAGGAGTACGTGAATGGATTTCAAGGAGAGGTGTGTACAGGCAAGGATTTCAGCTCAGACAGAAGCAATCGCTCACAGACTGCAATCGTAAGCCCTGACCTGGGCCGCTTATGTGGGAGGTGAACTGTCACGGTTGGGAAAAGAAGATGGTAATTAAGATGTTCAGAAGACCTATTAATATGTGCAACATAACTGGCAACCAGTTGTGCACGTCTGATCTTCAATGGAGGGACTCCAGCCTCCACCAGTACGCTTGTCACCGGACTCATCTTAAAAGCTCCTGTCACTAGTCGAACTCTGCAATGGTGAAACGGGTTGAGTAAATGCAATGCTGAGGGCATCGACGAACCATAAATCATGCTCCCACAGTCAAGACAGGATTGAACAAAGGCTCTGTAGGGCTGCAGTACCGTAGAGTGATCTGCACCCCAGTTGGTGTTTCTCAGGCAGAGGAGAGCACTGAGGTGCTGCCAACACTTCCATTTAATCTGACAAAGATGAGGAAGCCAAGTCAAACTAGCGTCAGAAACCAGACCTAAGAATCGATATGGCTCCACTACAGTGAGTGGATCGTCATTAAGGTGAAGTGCTGGTTCCAAATGAATGGACCAACGCCGACAGAAGTGCATGACACAAGTCTTCATGGCAGAAAACTGGAAGCTGTGGCCTAGAACCCATGACTGCACCTTGTGGATGCCTTCCTGTAGGTGACGCTTAGCAACACCAGTCCTGGAGCAGCCATATGAAATGCAGAAGTCGTCTACATACAGAGAAGGTGAGGCGGAGGGCACGACAGCTGCTGCTATACCGTTAATGGCCACTAAAAATAGACAGACACTCAATACAGAGCACTGCAGGGCTCCATTCCCTGGATATGGATGGAATTATGGGAGGCACCAACTTGGACATGGAAAGTATGGAGTGACAGGATGTTTTGGATAAAAATCTAGAGCGGGCCCCAGAGACCCCACTCATACAATGTGGCAAGGATATGATGTTGCCAGGTCGTGTCATATGCTTTATGTACGTAAAAAAAGATGGCAACCAGGTGTTGGCATCTAGGAAAGGTTGTTTGGATGGCAGACTCGATGGACACAAGATTATCATGGTACAGTGACCCTGGCGGAAGCCACCCTGACATGGAGTCGGTAGGCCATGTGACTCCAGGACCCAACCCAACTGCCAACACACCCTATGTTCAGCAGCTTACAAAGAACGTTGGTGAGGCTGATGGGCCGATAGCTATTCACATCAAGCAGGTTTCTACCAGGTTTGAGCAACGGAATGCTGGTGCTCTCCCGCAATTGCGATGGAAATACACAATCTCACCAGATCCGGTTGAAGATGACGAGGATATGTAGCTTGTATTCAGATGAGAGATGTTTAATCATCTGGCTGTGGATCCGATCAGGCCCAGGAGCTGTGTTGGGGCAATGTGAAAGGGCACTGAGGAGGTCCCACTCTGTAAATGGGGTATTATAGGATACACTGTGAAATGTAGTGAATGAGAGGACGTTCCCTTCCAACCACCATTTGAGAGTGCGGAAGGCTGGGGGGTAATTCTCCAATGCAGAGGATCGAGCAAAGTGCTTAGCAGAGTGCTTGGCAATCGCAATTGCGTCAGTAGATAACACATCATTTATGGTAACGCTGGGAACACCTGTTGGGGTCAGGTACATGAAAATATGTTTGATCTTTGCCCAGGCTTGGGAAGGTGACGTATGGCACCCAATGGTCGAGATGTACCTCTCCCAACACTCCTGCTTCCGTTGTTTGATAAGTTGGAGAATGTGGGCACAGAGCCTTTTAAAGACTATGAGGTGCTCCGGAGAAGGGTGCTGTTTATGCAGGTGTAGAGCTCGCCGACGCTCCTTAATTGCTTTAGTGACTTACGGCGACCCCAAAGGGACTGCCTTACACTGGGGGCACCCTAAAGAGTGAAGGATTGCGTTTTCTGCTGCAGAAACAGTTATTGTAGACACATGCTCAACCATCACATCGATGTTACCATGTGGAGGAGATTTCAACAGTGACAGCAGAGGTGACCGTTTCCCAGTCTCCTTGTTTCCAGTCCATATGGGCAGGCATCCATGGGCCTGATGCTGGGGCAGTGACAGGAAGACGGGGAAGTGGTCACTACCACACAGGTCATCATTTGCTCTCCAGTGGATAGATGGCAGAAGTCCTGGGCTGAAAATTGATAAATCAATGGCCGAGTAACTACCATGAGTCACACTGAAACGCGTGGCAGCCCCAGTATTTAAGAGACAGAGATCGAACTGAGACAGTATAGTTTCGACGTATCTGCCTCAGCCAGTAAGCGCGGTGCTACCCCACAAGTAGTTATGGGCGTTAAAATCTCCTAAAAGTGGGAAAGGTTTAGGTAGTTGATCAGTCAGTGCAGCTAATACATTCAGGGGTACTGCACCATCTGGAGGAAGATATACATTACAGACAGTTATTTCCTGTGTCCTCCTCATTCTGACAGCCACAGCTTCAAGAGGGGTTTGAAGGGGCACAGTGTCACTAGAGACTGAGATAAGGACATAAACACAAACTCCACCTGACACTCAATTATAGTCGCTACGGTTCCTGTAATATCCCTTATAGCCGCAGAGGGCTGGGGTCCGCATTGCTGGGAACCATATTTCCTGGAGGGCAATGCAGATAGCAGGTGTAAAGTTTAACAGTTGCTGTGGCTCAGCCAGGTGGTGGAGAAAACTGCCGCAGTTCCACTGGAGGATGATGTCATCATGAGATTGGGATGATATGGAACATTCGATAAGACAGTTTACACCTCAGGATCACCTGCTGCCACCGACTTTTTACCCCGAGCAGTCTATATCCATTGTGTCTCAGGGTCTGGCGAGATCTAGGTCCTCCGTGGATGCCAAAATCACCACCCCACCCTCTGACATGGAGCTTGTAGGTAGCGGTAGTGTGGATACCACCACAATTTCCTTGGTCTTAGTTGTCTTCTATTCGGATTTCTCTCGCTGCTCCTTGAGATTCCCTGGCTGGGAGGACTTCACTGGCTCAGTCTCTGGGACTGAGAAGGCGCACGAAGCCCTACGACCAGCTCCTTTTGAGCTCTTCAGCCATATGAGGGTGTCATCTTTCCCACTAGTAGAATACTGGGAAGGGAGTAACCCGAGGGACCCCTTACCAGCGAGAGAATCCGAAGAAGACTTCCCTGATGGTTGGGGGGCTGTTGCTCCTGAAGAAGCTGGTGTGGGAGCAACAGGGAGAGCAAGGCAAACGGTTCTCTCTGCAGTTGACACAGATGGGAGGCGGTCCACATGGAGTATTGGGATGTGATGGGCGTCCGCAATCTCAGCACGTGACACTGGAAGTACAGCGGAAAGACATACGGTCGAACTTCCGGCACTTAAAGCACCGCATCGGGGCAGGGATATACATCACAGTGGTAGACCATTACCTCAACCTTCTCAGGCAATGTATGGCCCTCGAAGGCCGAGATGAAGACAGTGGTGGCAACCCGATTATCCCTCGGACCCTGGTGGACGTGCTGGACAAAATGTGCACCTTGGCACTTTATATTGGCACGCAGCTTGTCGTCAGACTGCAATAGAAGGTCCCTGTGAAATATGATACCCTGTACCATATTTGGGTGTGATAGTTACAGAAACATCTCCCAGCCTGTCACAAGTGAGTAATGTCAGTCACTGGGCAGAGGATGCTGTTTTGATCAAGACTGACCCAGATCTCCACCTCCCCAAACTTGTCCTCTAAATGCTCTACAAAGAATTGAGGCTTCATTGTCATAAAAGATTCCCCATCAGCTCTCAAACATACAAGGTACCGGAGTGAATAAGATCCGCTGCCATCCTTAGCCTGACGTTCCTTCCACGGTGTGGCCAGGGAGGGGAACGATTTGGGGTCGTACTTCTGTGCATTGAATTGAGCTCGTGAATGCTTGGAGACTGCTGGTGTTGCATCATCGGCAAGAGATAATGGACTACACTTCATCGCATGTCATCTGCCGTGATGCCTTCAACTCTGACCGGAGGCCCACCCCGCGGGCACCACCCGGCCACAGCAAAGGTCACCTGGGAGGATGGCCATTGCCCGGAGTCTCGATGCCCCAGGGGGATGGGCATCTACCCCTGGGCATATGTGGGGAGTTAACGGAGCAGGCATCAGCAGAGCAATCCCTGTGTGGTCAGGGGGCTACAACCAACAGGGTACATGGCGGCCCCACCACAACAGACTGGCTACCATGCTGGATATCAGGTGCAAAGAAGTCCAGGGTCATCGTCAACACGGAATGTGACACTGCACAGTGCATGGTGGAAAACACAACCCAGGCAAGTGTCCTCGCCCAAGAAATGGAGAATGAGTGGGACTGAATAGCGACAATGATAAAGTGTGCTAAAGATCACAATGCACGAAGAACACTATGCACCGTGTAAGATGCCCTTCCCCAATTGGCTCGCTCTTCAGGAAAATTTTGAAGAATGGAGGTCAAACCCTATAGAGGATCATCACGTAAAGGCCAAAACATGTGAAACTTCTTTTCATCACCTCATATGACAAGAAGGAATACTTCGGGCCTAATCATATCACAGGACCCACAGGGGGGACAATGACATTGTCTGCTATAGTCAGGTAGGAAGTGGGGGATGGACATTGGTCCCAGAGAGCTGACAGAGGTTGCCCCATATGATGGAAGAGGGAGTGGAACTGTTGAAAGAGCTAGTAAATGAAGTTCAGCTAGCTCTTTTCCTATCCCAAAGAATGAGATGACACTGTGCACGCAACTGTTTATAATGAATACAGTGTGCCATCATAGGATGATGGTTAAACATGCAGAGAGTACATTTCCGTGCACAACTCACATCGGATCACACCTCAGTCCATCAGGAGACTGGGACATGACGCAGTAAAGATGAAGTGCGAGGTATGGAACGTTTGTAAGTTACTCTACCTGGTCATCACAACTGGGGAAACATTGTCATTGAAGGTCATTAGGAAGGGGTAAAGGCTCCAGTTGGCCTCAGAAAGCTCCCAATTGGGTTTACAAGTAGGTGGGGTAGGAGTCAGCAAATGGGTAGTGTGCAGGAAATGATTGCTCGAGTACGTGTCAGAGAGGATGAACACTCCAGATAATGGGCAAGCTGGGCAGTGTAGAATGAGAGGTCCAAATGGGAATGGGTGTGAATGGAGCCTGAAAGGAATGTGGGTGCTCCAGTGTTGAGACAGATGAAGTTGAGTGGAAGGTCAGCCAAGAGGGAACCTATCGGTTCTGTACATATCCCAAAGGGTCCCCATTAAAGTCACAAAACAACAAAAATGCATGATGGAGTTGACCAATAGGCTGGAGGAAGTCTGCCTTTATAACACTGTATGATGGAGAGATGTAGACACTGCAAAGAGAAAAGGTGAAGCAACGAAGGATAATATGGACTGCAACAGCTCACAGCCAAACGTTCAGTGAGATGGTTTGGCCTGGATGAGCAGCCCATCCCTGCAGGGCATAGAGGCTGGAGGATCCTGTTCCATGAGATCTACAGAGGTGTCAGTATTCTCCATAGGTCAGCCTGCAGACTCTAGGGCAGAGAAATGATGGTACGTGGTGCACACTTGTGAAATGGCGTTTGGCTGGGTGAGGGTATCATATAGCAAACTACTGAGGAGGATCTCCAAGTCAGAGAATAAGAAGACCATTTCCCTCTGTTTCATTACTTAGAGCCTTTGCAGTTGGAAGATGAAGACTCAGATTTTATTGGCAGGAGGGACATAAAAAGTCTTTACAGGAGTATTCCTTTAGTCCTTTCTGGCCTGTTGCATACTGCAGTTTTAGAACAGCAGTGCTAACTCTGCATGGCCATGTCCGTGGAGCGAGGCATAGTGAGAACAGTTCTGTAAGGGACCATGGTCAGATGAAGGTCTTTCAACTGGCCAACAACTTGTGAGAGACAGGGTAAGGTAATTTTTCCTTCACCCAGATCCCCTGGATGGACCACTCAATGAGATACATGAGACATTCTCGGGTTGAAGTGACATGGTTGTCATTACAACTGACACAGCAGGGAGGTGGAAGTGGGCAGTCGCCCCCATGAGCATCCTTACCACAACTGACTCATTTGGCCATGTTTTGACGGGACATGCAAGTGTGGTTGTAATGTTCATGATGGTAGCAATGCATTAGGTTTGTAACACTCAGTTGGACCTTGATGATCTCTTAGGCTGCTTTGATTTTTGATGGATGCACTACTCGATCAAACATGAGAAAAGGTGCATGCGGACACTAAGATTGTATCAACTTTTCTCATTACCTGATGGACTACAGTGATGCCCTGATCTGAGAGATAAGTTTGAATTTCTCTCTCAGCCAGACCATCAAGCAGCCAAGTGTAAATAACACCATGCCTTGACATGAACAGGATAGCCATGGAGGAGAGAAGCTGTAAGCAGTTGTTGGGCTTGAAAATCACAATTGGTCTCCAGAAGCAAGAGCAGGATTTCACAGGGTCTGCAATTGCATAAACACCATTCTCAATAATAAACACATTAACTCTAGCAGAGGACTGACCTTTGGTATGTGATACTACAAGGAACTGAGGTGCAGCTGGGAGAGTCTTTGAATCTCTAGCCTCATTCCATTTACATTTAGTAGATACAGACTGAGATGAAGACAATTGCCTCTTTGTGAAAAAATCCTCCTTGTTGCCACTGTCTCTGATGGCATGCTCTTTCCAACTTGGAGCCCCACCTCAGATGGGGGCTCAGCTGCCTTAGATGATGGTTCACACCTCCCAAACTCCTGACAGAGGGACCAACTGACAATTTGGGAAGGTAATAGCTCAGGCAATCACCTCTCCCTTGGTCGGGCCAGTACTGGAGGTAATGTGCGAACCCTACCTATCGAACCAGGGTTGGGAATTACGCATTACCCAGTCACCTGTTATGTGTCAAACATAGGAGTGCACAGGGAGGAAGAAGAAAGGAAGAGAAACCCAAATGACACAGCGGGGAGAGGGTAGGAGATGGAGAATGAAAATAGAAAAAAAATAGATTAATGACTGTTCCGATGTCAGGATATCTAAACTTCAGAGTACTGGCCCGACCAAGGGAGAGGTGATTGCCTGAGCTATTCCCAAAAATATCCCAGACATGTTCCCCATGAGAGGGCAAAAAGAATAGTAGGATGATATACATGCAGCACTGAAAGAGAAGAGGTGCACCAGAGGCTGGGGCCCCATGGTAGCCAAGTACAAACTCACCATAGAGTGGTGAGCCCCCTTGGGATATCTGCTGTAATTATCTACAGTCCTGACTTAGGACACTGATCAGCACAAAAACTCAATGTATGTTAGCATAAGTGTGCAGAGATTGAAGACTATGTCCTGAAAGTGCAGGAATGTCATCCTAAAAATCAATGTGATGCGAGACCACCGAAGACTAACAGTTAAATAAGTTAACTTACAAACTCTATGATCACTTCTCTGTGGTCTTTGTGCACTGGTTTGACCAGATGGTGCTTTTAGTCCTGACTTTTAAAAATTTGTTAGCAATAGTACTGAGACAGGCATCACAATGAGTTCATAAACATTTTGCCTTAAACAATCCATAACAGCTTGTATGAAGACTTTTTCTCTGACTCTGTTTTCAACAATATGTATTTGAAATCACAGCACAATGCAACTTTTCATCTCAAACATATCAGGTAGCACAAACGGCTTTCCACTCAGTTTGTGAAATTTTAAAAGTTTCTATTTGGGGTATGTTACCAAAAATGATTATCTTGTCACAGCATTCCATAGCACAGTACATTTGCACTGCTTATAATTAAGGCTCAATTTTT
The DNA here is from genome assembly GCF_023864345.2 of Schistocerca serialis cubense. Lineage (NCBI taxonomy): Eukaryota > Metazoa > Arthropoda > Insecta > Orthoptera > Acrididae > Schistocerca > Schistocerca serialis. The sequence goes on from NC_064639.1 coordinate 54,229,391, forward strand.
TTCTATAATGTGTATTCTTTTCTGTTTTATTGTTCTTGATCTCAAATTCTTATAGGACAGCTTATTTCACTGTGTACAGTTACAGTAGTAAGTTAACTGTGACTTTGGGACTCTACATTGCATTTAGTAAGTTCAAAGATAGCATGTAGAGTGTGCTAATGCCCAAGTGTTTGATGTGAGACAAGAAGCCAGAGTGCTAAGTAAATGAAAACACAAAAAAATAAATAGTTCTGCATGGTTCGCAGGAGAGCTTCTGTAAAGTTTGGAAGGTAGGAGACGAGGTACTGGCAGAAGTAAAGCTGTGAGTACCGGTCGTGAGTCGTGCTTCGGTAGCTCAGTTGGTAGAGCACATGCCCGCGAAAGGCAAAGGTACCGAGTTCGAGTCTCGGTCGGGCACACAGTTTTAATCTGCCAGGAAGTTTCATATCAGCGCACACTCCGCTGCAGAGTGAAAATCTCATTCTGCCACAAAAAAATAGATTGTCAATTAATTGTTTGTCTTTATAAATAAGTGTTCAGTGAAATAACAACTTATGATTTAAGTGTAACCTTCTAAAACTTTTATGGTTTTGATCTTCAAAGTAGTAATAAGTGACATGGCACACAATCCTTCAGTTTCTGTTCACCCTGCACTTTTAGATGATAGATAAAAAAAAGTCATAGCAACACACTAAGGGTAAACAGAAAATGATATGGACAGATTTCTATTCAACATATACAGGAGGTGTTGAGAGGAGAAAAGAGACTGCTAGATATTATCAATTATCAGACTTAGTCCTTAATCAGAGGTACACAAAACACATGCACAATTACATGTGCAAAGTCCAAATCCTTGGGGAATGTATTGTTGACTATTACATAATCTTTTAGGTTGAAACTGACGCCAATTTTGAAGCTATTATTAGATCTCTACATTTCAGCTTTTCAATTGTAAAGTTATGACATAGAAAATTCTTTTGTAAAAAATTAATTATGTTGTCACCACTTAGCTTGGCAAGTTTGATCTGACTCTTTTCTCTCTGTACAGCATTCTTATTTCATCACTAGTACCTACAGTTCAGTTTTTTTTGCTGTCCTTTCCAAATAATTGGTCAGAGATGTCTGAGGATATCTTTCACCAGGATTTTCATTTTGCAGCACCATCCGGAATTTCCATTTATTACCTTTAGCTGTGTCTGTATCAGGATGGGAGCAGAAGGCACAGTCACAACTGTGACAAAAATGAAAGGCAGTCAGACACATAGGTACGTGAACAGATGGTAATGCCACAGAAGTTCTGTGCTTGCTTCCAAGAGGTAAGAAATACTGAGAAGATGATCTGGTGAAAGATGGACAAGTGATAGACATTACAAAATGTGCAGGAATAATGTGACTGCGTATAGCTGAAGACTGTAATGAAAAGCAGACCTTAACCCAAAAGTAAATATTAAATGGCTGAGGAACATAATAATAATAACAATAATGATAATAACTGCATGTAAATAACAATTTGTAGTGATATCAATATAATGGAAGGAAACATTCCACGTGGGAAAAATTATATATAAAAACAAAGATGAGGTGACTTACCGAACAAAAGCGCTGGCAGGTCGATAGACACACAAACAAACACAAACACACACACAAAATTCAAGCTTTCGCAACAAACTGTTGCCTCATCAGGAAAGAGGGAAGGAGAGGGGAAGACGAAAGGAAGTGGGTTTTAAGGGAGAGGGTAAGGAGTCATTCCAATCCCGGGAGCGGAAAGACTTACCTTAGGGGGAAAAAAGGACAGGTATACACTCGCACACACGCACATATCCATCCACACATACAGACACAAGCAGACATATTAAATATGTCTGCTTGTGTCTGTATGTGTGGATGGATATGTGCGTGTGTGCGAGTGTATACCTGTCCTTTTTTCCCCCTAAGGTAAGTCTTTCCGCTCCCTGGATTGGAATGACTCCTTACCCTCTCCCTTAAAACCCACTTCCTTTCGTCTTCCCCTCTCCTTCCCTCTTTCCTGATGAGGCAACAGTTTGTTGCGAAAGCTTGAATTTTGTGTGTGTGTTTGTGTTTGTTTGTGTGTCTATCGACCTGCCAGCGCTTTTGTTCGGTAAGTCACCACAATTTGTAGTGAGGTAGGCAGTAATATTTTTTAAACACTTAACCAATGAAGTATTAATTTTTAAAAAAATCTTTGAAATAAGTGTTGTGTACAAAACACAACTGTTTATTCTTCATAGTTTCCTGAATTTCACATAATAATCCATTTATTTGATGAAAAATGTCATCATGATCCAATAAATTATAAGACAGGATTGCTTCAACTTCAAGAGGTAAAATGTAGCACCAACAGACTACCTCACTCTCCCCTGACAGGACCCACTCTCCTCCATAAACTATGTAGTGTCTCATATTTACTTCTGCACGCACCTATTGGTGGTAGTAAATGTATCAGCTGGTGAAGGTAAAGCAATCTTGTCTCATAATAGAGGAGAGAGTGTCACAGACATGATAAATGTATTGGAGCAATCCTTACAACAAAGGTTTTTCATAGCAATAAGATACTTTCACAAAATTTATTTTGTCAATGCTTACTTGCATAGTGAGAAATAATAATCATAAAAAATAAGAGAACACTGAGTATCCGCAGAAAAGATTTAAGCATGTGTTTTTCCCTCACACTGTTTAATAGCAGAAGAGTAGAAAAATGGTCTACTGCTACGCACTTACATGTGAACTGCAGAGTAGTCATGTAGATGTTGATGGAGACAGTTTTCATACTATGTGAGGCATAATGATGAAAATGTTTATAGAATACAACAAGATTAAACAACTCCAATTGTCTATTAAAATAATGCAAAAAAATCTCTTACAGATATAATATTGCCCTTTATGGGCAACTATGAAAATGCGGAACTATATACTTGTAAATAAACAACAAGGTGTCCCGGGATGAAATTTTCAGTCTGCATTGGGTTGAGCGCTGATATCAAACTTTCTGGAAAATTAAAAGTGTGTGCCAGACCGAGACTTGAATACAGTACCTGTGCCTTTCGCAGGCAAGTGCTCTACCAATTGAGCTACCAGGGCACAACTCGACTCGTGACCTGTCCTCACAGCTTTACTTCTGCCAGTATCTCACCTCCTACCTTCCAAACTTCACAGCAGCTCCTGCGAGACTTTCAGGACTGGAACTCCGGAGGTACTGGCAGAAGTAAAGCTGTGAAGCAGGATCATGAGCCATGGTTGGGAAGCTCGGTCAGTAGAGTACTTTCCCACAAAAGCCAAAGGTTTAGAGTTCGAGTCTTGGTTCGGCACAGAGTTTTAATCTGCCAGGAAGTTTCATATCAGTGTATCTCCACTGCAGACTGAAAATTTTATTCCGTAAACAACCCCCAGCTGATGCTAAGCCACGTCTCTGCAATGCCCTTTCTTGCGAAAGTGCTACTATTCAAAATTTTATAGGAGAGCTTTTGTCAACTTTGGAATGTAGATGATAAGGTAGTGGTGGAACTAAAGCTCTGAGGACAGGCTGTTAATCATGCTTGGGTTGCTCAGTTGGCAGAGCACTTACCCACAAAAGGTAAAGGTCCAGAGTTTGGGTCCCCGTATGGCACACAGTTTTAATCAGCCAGAAAGTTTCATATCAGTGCACATTCCACTGCAGAGTGAAAATCTCATTCTGGAAACATCTCCAGATCAATGGCTCAGCCATGTCCCTGCAATAACCTTTCTTCCAGTAGTACCAGTCATGTGAGTGAGCTTCTGTGACGTTTAGAATGTAGGAGATGGGGTACTGACGGACCTAAAGCTGCGAGGACAGGTTGTGAGCCATACTTGGGTAGTTCATTCAGCAGAGCACTCATCTGTGAAAGGCAAAGATTCCAAGTCCGAGTCTCTGCCTGCCACCCAGGTTTAATCATCCAACCTTCATCCTTACTCTGACAGAGTTACTCATATTAGAAATATCTAAGTCACTATCTTTACATCCTAATCGACCAGAAATGCCTTTCATTAAACATATGGTACAAAATATATCGACTGAAAAATGAAAAATCAAAATATAAAACAGGTCAGTTCAATAATTATTAGCTGCAAAGATCTAAATTATTTCATCAAAAGCACTTTTTTTTTTCTTTGAGGGAACTTTCTCAGAAAATATTGCATGATCTCTACATAATTTATATTCATGTACTGTAAACTTATTGAGGAAATATGGTTCAAATGTGGGAGATATTTTAGTGTTTTCTACAACTCTTGTGAGCCCAAGTGCAGCCAGTAAAAATGCTAATAATTATGTCACATTGAGTAAACCATTCTTTCATCAAAAGCTCTTACAGAGAAAATCATAACATGTAAATGTAATATACTTACTGACTTTTGAGATAGGAGTAATCCTTAAAAATCCCTGAATCAATATTCTTCATGAGTTTTTGAACCACAGAAAAATCCTGTGTAATTGCTATGAGATCCATGACATAGTAACATTTTCTATACCAACTTATACGAATAAACCAAGCTTTTAGAGAATAAAATCTCACTAAATATTGATACAACTTCACTCTTACATTTACACTTTTCTTGTCAGCAACATTTAATTGCATTCGTCCTATTAGTCCTGGAACAATCAATTCATCATAAATACATTTACATATTGTTTCCAATAGGAAATTAAAAGTACTAATGTAGTGACATTCAGAAGTAATCAGATATTATGTGCTATTAAAAATTTATACAGTGTACAGTCTTAGACAATAAAACTGACCGAAGGCCGGCCGCCACAGGGACTAAGTCCAAGTCATTCACTTAAGGTGGCCAATAAAACTGACCGCCCCTGACAACTCTAAGTCCTGCAATCTGCACAATCTGGCAACACTGTAAGATGCGGAAGTGTCAGGAGGAAGTGTTATCTACTTCCGAAACGTTGTCGGACTACGTGAGCCGGTGGTCTAGTGGCAAGCGTCGTGCGTTCTAAACTTATAGTCGCCTGTTCGCGTCCAACTGTATTTTTTTTTTTTTTTTACCGCAGTTGGTCAAAAGTTACGAGTCTGACTGAACATCGAAGATAATTCGCTTAACATTCTACCCACCAGCAATAACAAGTATTCCAGAAACAATTCCGCAGGATAGCTCGTGGCTGCGCCGCGATCATACCAGCTTTCTCTCGAGCATTTCTTCGCGCTGCAGCGGCTACTGGCCACCGGCCAGACGCCACCCGCCGCCTGATATCTGGCGCCACCCAGGTGAATGCGTCGCGACGCTGTCAGTGTGTGTCTCAACTGTCATTTTCGAATTTGAAGTTCTAGTTATCATCTGGCAGCTAAGCAATGGATTTCGCAAACTTGAAAATCATGAACTACAGTTAAGCATTGTAAAACTGAGTCGCAAGTGGAAATAGGTGTAACATCTGCAACACAACGTTTACTTTTGGTATAACAGAGGGGTGAATGCAGAGGAGGCAGCTAGAAAGATTTGAATTGTGTGTGGAGCGACTGCTTTTGGGAAAAATACGCCAGGAACAGATATTCTTGTTTCAACAAAGATCGCTCTGGCATGAATGATTTTCCACATTAAGGAAGTCTCGACTACTGATATATGTGATAGATTACCATTTTACCATCACGCGACATTTGCATTCAACAGGCAAAGTTCAAAAGTCTGGTGTAGGAGTACTGCATGCTCTAATTCCAAACAACAAAAATCAACGGAGTGACTATTATTGAACGTCATCAGGTCGCTCATTGAGCATTCGTATGCAGTACTGTTACTGGTGACGAGTTATGATGCCTTTATCATTAACTTCCTAAGAAGAAATGAAAGGCTGAGCCCCTCCAAAAGATACAAACTCGAGCAAAGAGTAGTATGAACATAATATTTTGCATCTGATAGCTCCAAAAGTGTGTTTTGGGCTACGAATTCTGCCCCAAGGTCTGTGTGCAACACAGCTGGAATTTGTTGCCAACAACTGAGACACCTTTCAGTCTTAGCGTAAGAAAATCGAGTAATACAACTACATCACATGTGTTACTGTATGATAACGCACTTCTTGATTTGAGAAACAAAACTATCCAGGAGATTGAAATTAAAGTCATCTCTCAAGCACTTGTATTGATAGAGAAGTCCTCTCTCAAGCACTTGTCCCTCTCGTCATATATTCGTAAAGATTTACCTTTCCTGCTCTTGATCGATCAACCGTCAACGCAATTCATTTCTAGACAAAAATACTCTTAAAACTACTCTGGTATAATGATATCGTTGGAACCAGTAGGTTTCTACTGACGTAGAATTTGTAAACAACTTTAGCATTGTCAGATCGTTTTAGATATTGTGAAAGAAAATTCTTTTGCTGATTAATTTCTCTTTGATGATTACTGTTGGGTTTAGTAAACTAATGGAAAATCCAATTAAAATATTCACTGTACTAATACAAAATAAATTCAGCTTACTACAGAAACATCACAATGGCAGACTATCTTAATAAAGCATTAAGTATCTGTAAGACGATTGAGCCTATTTTAACACGAATTCGTAGGACATTATCGACTTTTGACTTCGAAAAGATCTGCATTTACCTCATTTCCTGTATCATTCGCAATTATTATGAAAATGTGGCATTTCATAGATAAAATTATGTATTCACAACAACAAAAAATATGTCGTCATTATGAATTTGGCAGTACCGTAAGGTTTTCGCTCTGACACTAAGGGTTACTGAAAGTAGCAAGGCGCATTTTGCTCGAGCGTTGTCTTACGATTCCCTTATTGCGTTTGTATCTGCCTGCTTGTAGCTCTGCTACAAAAGAATTAAAAATCTGGCTCTCAGCGAGTCTCGAAAGGCGAACGAAAGCAGCTTGCACCTGGTAGCCAAACATGTTTCTTGGGAACAGGCTACTTCCTAAAGGGGGAAGACATTCTTTTGTGGTTGAATTGTTGGCAAATGTCAGTCAGACGTGTGCCGTTCGTCTAAGCGTTTCGGTGTGTTGAATTTGTACCAATTATTTTTCTACAGGTTTTTTCTGTCCCAAATAGAGAGTTGAAGTCTCCCATTAGTATTTTCACGTCATCTTGGTGAATTTTGCTCACAGTATTTTCGAGTGTATATCTTTTATAGGGCTCTGAATGAGCATAGTCATAAGTCGATTGTTGATGGATGCGATATCTTTGACAGAGTTGATGACAGATCTGTGTTCGAGAAATGCAGTGCCGAAGATTGGTACGCCTTTCGCTACCTTTTGTTGTATTTTGCTCTTGAAGATGCCATAGTTTCCGTAATGCAAGTTTTAATTGTCAATTAATCGTGGTTCTTGAAGAGCAATGATGAGAATTTTTTGGCAGACGATTTCTTTTGTGAGATTATTGAGGTTTCTTGTTTGGGTCAATGTATCGATGTTTAGTTTTCAAATGAATGTTTTCTGCTTGTAGGGAAATTTACCAGATATCTTCGATATTCTGTGCCGTGCTAACCTGGACTCCCCAGAGTGCGAAAATCCAACTGCCGCCTATCGGTGGCCAGGTTGTGTACCACCTGGGGTAAAGTTACCTTTGCTTGCATAGTTCATGTTGTCTTGTGTTTCATTGGTTTGGCCTGGGTGATACCGGGACCAGACAGGACCAGAGGGTGTTGAAGCCTTTGGAAGCAAATATTTTCAGCCAAGCTCATTGAGATAATAGACGGTGACCGGAGTAGCGGTGATTTTCACTCAGATGTGTCTGGATTTAGGGTTCAATGGATTGAGTAGACATTCAGGATTGTGTTAGTATTTGGTCCACCCCAAGTGTTTGATTTCCTCGGTACCACCCATATGGATGACGGTTTCCCCTATCGGCCACAGGGGATTATTATTATTATTATTAGTAATATGTCATCAGCAAATCTGATATGGAGTATCTTCCCACCACTGAAATAGATGTGTATTGTTCGATTCAATATTTCCATCAGATAAATATGGATTATAACTACGTTACATTGCTGCTAGTCGACATATTTCTCACTTTTTCTTAGACAGTTGCTAGCTGTTACTCCATCAAAGGAATTTATGGGCGCAGCATTGTTGCAATACAGACGTTCAAATTATCCGATTTCTATAATTTCATTTCGATACAAGATCGTCGTAATCGGATTCAGCCAGTCAGTCTTAATTTGGATATCCGACTACGACTCTCATCATATGATAGACTGGGTGAACCACATTCTTAATTGGACTGTTGAATCCAGATCACTTATCTATGACAGGGCCTGAATTCTTAAACACTGTGGAAAATAATAATCCAATGTGATTATTACAAATACGTTATTTAAATATAAATATATGAACCAATGAGATAACAGTTTATTTACAGGGGCAGAGACCCATCCATCATAGCAGGGCAGTGTGAGATTGGTTTCAGGGCCAGATAAACAGCTGAGGAACTGACTGGTGCATGCGTTGTTCAACACACAGTAGTTGTCATCCTCACTGGAATCAATGATTGTTTGCATGTGTGTGTGCGCGCGTGTGTGTGTGCGTGTGTGTGTGTGTGTGTGTGTGTGTGTGTTTTCGTGTTAACGCAGAGGTAACAAAGTCATTGCCATGTGTCCCTACAAATGCAAGCCACCTTTGACGAATATAGAAAATGTATGGTGGGAAGTAGACCCTCATGCTACACTGTCGACGACTTAATGAAATCAATTCCCCCACGCCCTCGAGAAATTTTACGTAATGATCGTGGTTGGGTTGGATACTAAAAGTATACTCGTCCACAAAAGCCATGTGGACAATTATCTGATAATCGGTCAAGCTTTGCTTTGTCGCAGCTCTTCAGCATACAAAAAGTCCATTTACTTTCAGTCCCCTTCTTACAATCCTTGCAATGCAAGGTAATTGAAAAATCTCATCCACTCGACGCCAACTGAGGAACTGACTGGTGCATGTGTTGTTCAACACACAGTAGTTGTCCTCCTCACTGGAATCAATGACTGTGTGTGCGTGTGTGTGTGTGTGTGTGTGTGTGTGTTTTCGTGTTAACGCACAATCTGAATCAATACTGTTAACATTAGAGATGCAACCAACAATAAATATTGCATCAAATACGACTGTAAAGTATATTAATGCGATCAGAAGTTACAAACTGAACTTTTACCCATCCCACGTCCTGCGTATTACGTTAAGTAAGATGTATTAACTCCATAGTATCGTTAGCAGAGACAGTGCGCTCTTGTTGTCGAGGCTCGCGACAAGTGCAGCGATTAGCAGTGCCCAATGCCGCCGCGATTTGTTTCTGTTGGCTGAGCGTGGACACTGCAGCAGACGCTTCACCCTAAACAGAAAGAAATCACCTTTGCTCTGACTGCAGTGAGCGGATATCACTGGCTGCGTGTTCTTATAGTAACCAACGTGAGACTCTACTTACAGGTGCCATGGAGCAATTGCAACGGGTATCATGTCATTAGTCATCAGAATATTAACCAGTGATGAAATGTCCACTCTATTTGAATCCCAAGAAAATAGGAACCTTCTCACAACGGAATGTGAGGTGATATCAAAATATATCCAACATACAAAAATTAATTGGAGGGCTTTCATGTATGCAGTAATAGCACACAAAGAAATATTATGTCTTGGAAGCGTATATTTCATTTCCTCTTCTCATATTAACGCCCTTGTTTTAATATGAAGTGAGAAAATAAACACGAAAAACTAAAGTTCCTGAGAAGCATATAAGTCATTTCTCCTTCTCATATCGCAACTTTTGTTTTAGTATGAAGTAAAAAAATGAACAGTTTATAGTTCTGAAGCATAATATGACACCAGATTCTTATCGTAGGCGCTACCGGAAACGCCAAAAGCAGGGAGCTGTCCATTCTTTTGTCCAACAGTCTGTTTCCTTTCATGTATTACTCCCGCTAGGAGATTCTTATTTAAGGACTTGTGGGCATCAAGTTCTTCAGCAGAACAAGCCTTATGTTATAGTGCTAAATACGGTATGGAAAAAATGCAACAAAGACGAGTTCCGCTAGAGCAGTGAGGATATTTGCACATGTGTGTATTCAGCAATGACTGCCAGCTGCCACAACACTTCACAGAATCCTTGCGGAGGCAACACAACTGTGCGTGCACTTCAGACTTCATTCGGTGAGACGTCAGGAGATGGATGAAAACGTCAAATTAACGTCGCTTTCCGAGTCGTATTCATTCCAGAATGAGGTGTTACTGAGGTAGTTGAGCGTTCCAGCAATTACACTTTTATGATTCCCATATGAGTATTTCGAAAGCCAAAAGAACCCGTTAGTGTGAAACTATCGGGAACTGCATTAATATCAAACTGCCAGAACTTGAGAGAATACGTGGACTCTTCTCTTCGCTGGGTGACCTATTACTGTTATTTAGCATTCTCTCCGCCCTAGTCGTAATGCAAATGGAACTTCAGAGGCGCTTTCCGCTATTCTTGACAAACATCAGCAACCTGTAATCACTGAGAGTCACAACTGCGTGATGATAATGGTTCAGGTTGTCAGTAGTTGTGGTGGTGTTATGCTGTCAAACTGCTTACAGTAGGCCGGCCGCGATGGTCTCGCGGTTCTAGGCGCGCAGTCCAGAACCGCGCGACTGCTACAGTCGCAGGTTCAAATCCTGCCTCGGGCATGGATGTGTGTGATGTCCTTAGGTTAGTTAGGTTTAAGTAGTTCTAAGTTCTAGGGGACTGATGACCACAGCTGTTAAGTCCCATAGTGCTCAGAGCCAGCCAGCTTACAGTAACATTAGTAATGGCGCATATAATTTAGCGCTGACTACCTACTTAAGTAAAGATAGTGTTGTGGTGTCGTCACTTGTCTTTATTTGGCCTCAGCTTGAGTAATCCGATTTAACGAACATAGTACTCCAATCGCGGGCTCCTAATACAGTATGACTGCAGAGATTATCGGGCGGATATTACATTAATTCTGCAATGAAATGCTTAACAAATCTTACCCTCAGCTATGCAGCTAGAATGACTCATTACACAGGTACTCCATGTTGCACTTGGTTAAGTGATCCGTTCGCTGCAATCCTGCTTGTACTGTTCGTAAATACTTGTATACTTCAGAAATGGTTCAAATGGCTCTGAGCACTATGTGACTTAACTTCTGAGGTTATCAGTCTGCTAGAACTTAGAACTACTTAAACCTTACTAGCCTAAGGACATCAGACACATCCATGTCCGAGACAGGATTCGAACCTGCAACCGTAGCGGTCGCGCGGTCGCGCGGTTCCTGACTATAGTGCCTGGAACTGCTCGGCCACCCCGGCCTGCATACTTGTATACTGACCATTCGTTATTTGACTAAATATGAACTGCAATCTGATTCACATATATATGACATCGGCTAGCGTTGGCACAAAGTAATCACTAAGGGTTGGATGCCGTTGAAGTCCTGTTAAATTGATGGCAAGACAAATGTTCGCAAATCACCTCTATTGCCTCAGAAAGAATTGCATGTTAAATATTGAAGAACCGACGACCACACTGTCACAGCGTGTTGAAATACAGTAACGGCGGCAGATGAAAATTTGTGACCGACTGGGATTCGAACCCAGACCTCCTGCTTACTAAACAGACGTTCTGATGACTGGACTATTATTTTCTTTAGTGTCTGAGAAGACTTTCAGCACCAGGTAGGCGGAGGCAAAGAGGGCAGGGGTCAAAGATCCGGTCCTGTCATGGTCCTTCAACAAGGTTCGGATGACATTCCGCTTCCAGTTGTTAGTGGCCATGCGCTTGTTATTCGCCCTTAACCACAGTTGGAGTTGGAGACTCTCTTCAGTTACATCTAACCAGTGCGTATCTATTGCACTATTGTTAGAAACGAGGTGCAGTATTTTGGTATTAAAATTTTGTAAATTTGTGGTAAGAACTTATGAGACCAAGCTGCTTAGGTCATCGGTCCCTAAGCTTACACATTACTTAATCTAACTTAATCTAACTTACGCTATGGACAACACATACACCCATGCCGGAGGGAGGATTCGAACCTCCGACGGTGAATACTATGATGACACAGCAGTCAACCTCTCTGCAGCACCTATCTCCACACGCTCCTCGTCAGACGTGAATTCCCATTTTTGCCGCACACCACATGCGCGGTACCCCCCGGCCATTGTTCCACTAGCTTGCGTCCACACTGTATTCCCGCGAGGGTCGGACGATGTCGTGCGTCTAGCACTGAAAACTTTCGATGACCCGTGGAGACCCAAATAATTATACAGGATGTTTCAGGAGGAATAGTAAATATTCTAGGAGATGGTAGTATAGACAAATTGTTGAAATAATGACATATAACATGCGTCCAATTTTTATTGAACATACAGATAGCTGGGTTCAATGCATTTTCGTTTCATATGTTGGTCCTTACAGGACCCAGTTGTCTACACGTCCTTGAAAATGAGCTTCCAGCGTCATTGGAAGAGGTTCATTTGGCTACAAGAATGCGTTTGTTCCTCCAGCATGACGGGGCTCCTGCACATTCTAGTCGTCAGGTGACACATTATCCAAACCTAACATTTCCTGGAAGATGGATCATTGGATATGGGCACTTTTCTTGGCCTTCAAGGTCCTCGGACCTTATCTCTTTCGATTTTTGCCTGCGGGGATAGTTAAAGGCGAAGTCTACAAAGAAAAAGTAAACCCAAGAGCCGATTTGATCTTTCGGATTATGAATGGTGCAGCCCTCATAAAAGAACGCGAAGACGACCTACACGTGATGTTATCAAGAGAAGTCAAATGTGCATTGAAGTTGGTGGGGGAATTTTTGAAAATCAACTTTGAATGTCCTCGTTGCCTTTGCTTTGAGTTTGTTGGGGTTACGTACTAACAGCTGTATCTCTGTACAAAATAAAAAGTGGACGCATATGTATGGAATTTTTTATGCAATTCGTCTGTACTACCACCTACTAAAATATCTAATATTCCTCCTGAAACACTCTGTATATGGATATATGTGTGGTGTCTGTTCTTTCGGACATGTCCGAAAGAAAATGCTTCATGGCATTCTGCAACGACCTTCGGTCGCAGGGGCTGATAGAGATTTCAGAGCTGCTTGGCTGTCTGAATAAAAGTAGATGCTACGATTTTTGTAGGGTCTACTCCAATTCTCCTCCGCGCACATGCTGATAGAAGATACTATGTAATACTGTGGCCATCTTCCCTAAAGAGATTCTAGGCAGTACACCAGACCCGTTGGTTTCATCTGTTTTCGACCTGTCAGTATACCACTATATTATGTCTCCTGAACGGTGTAGTGGTTTGTTCTTCCACTGCTCCCTGCTTCCAACTGTTACATGGCAAGGTTTATTAAAACAGCTAGAAGTTATTGTATAGTTAGTCGGCATTTCCCCAGCCATCGCCATACTGATTTGGGATTCCGTATATTCTAACTATATCCAGTTATTTACAATTTTTAGCCTTTATGTCCCTGCTGCGGCCTCCATTTTAAGCCACAGGTGTAAGGCGGGCATGTCTAGCCTAATATCCATCCCAAGAGTGGATGTCCTGCTAATTCCGTCTGTTTGTGAAAGCAGGCCAGTCTCTGCACTTTGCGAGACTCCCTAGCAGCCACCTTCTGTTCGACTTTGTTCATATTATATGACAACAAATTATCATTGGTATTTTTGCAGAGGTGTATATCCAGTACGTACTGGGTTTAGACCCCAGTTTACCATACAGCAGCTTCTAGTGCTTATAAGATTATCTTTCACAGTGGAATATATTCTTTATGTGAGGTGTTCATAATAGTTTTCCATCCAGGGCTACCTCTAGATACACTACAACCCTCTCTAAAGTTTCATCGAGAAATATAATTTTTCAGTGTATGTGCTGGACATACTTCCCCATAAATAATACTACACCAATTTTCATGCGGCTAGTCTTTAAATACTTTTTCACAATGTTCAGTGCACATAGGTTTAACAATACTATCAAATTTTCTAAGTCTTACTGTGAATAAATCGTCTACTTATTCTTTTCAAGAGTAGTCTCTCGCATTCAGCTCATCTATGAGTTCATTCACCACTAGGTTCTTCATCTCTAACCATTTACTCGAAGGTCGTATTACTAGAACCCCCTCAACATCCAGGAAGATACAGAGAGCATCGAGAAAGGGTAGTGCTTTTTCCACCTTCCCGACAAGTTGGTGAAGTGTTACCTCACATGATTTGCTTCGTAAGTATTATGAAAATGTGGCAGTTCATAGATAAAATTACGTATTCACAACAACAAAAAAGTATGTCGGCAGAAAATAAAAGTGGCATTATGAATTTGGCAGTACCGTAAGGTTTTTCGCTTTGACACTAAGGGTTACTAAAAGTAGCAAGACGAATTTTGCTAGAGCATTGTCTTACCATTCCCTCATTGAATTTGTATCTGCCTGCTTGTAGTTCTGCTACAAAAGAATTAAAAATCTTGCATTCAGCGAGTGTCGAATGGCGAACAAAGGCAGCGTGCACCTGACAGGCAAGCACGTTATCTAGGAGCTAGCAAACAGGTGCTGGTCTTTGACGTACTTACTGGCTCAGTAGCCGCTATGGCAAATAAATCGCAACATAAGAGACGAGAGTAGTTGTATTTCCCGTGTGAAACCACTTTCGTTGACTCAAAAGCATTAACTGATATCCTTATGTCACGTCTCAAGAGAAAATCACTTACAGTATTCAATTGAAATGACACGATAATATCAAGTGAATTTAGCAGGATAGTTCTGTGCCATCAAGGAAGTAACTCGTCGGTCACAGAGTTGCCAAACATATTCTGCGCTGTTGCCAAGTTTCAGTCATAGTGTCAGGAAGGATACCATCTGATGTGTTCTGTGAGTGACCTCGGAAGTGGCTATAGCTTCGTTTCGAAGTTGCGGGTGGCAAGGACCACTAGATCCTCATTATATGCCCATGAGTCTTATTCGCATTTTTGTAACTAGGTTTAGAGGCTAGAGTGCAATTACTTGTAATACATCGATGCACTGAATGCAATCTAAATATCATATAATAATAACTGCGACAATTATTTGTGTTTTACTGTCTTAATCGGATCGAAACCTTAAAAGCGTATTCGCCAGACGCGATTCACAATTTTGGAGCTTCTCCAGTGCTTGAGTTGGCAATGCCTCTTTGCTGTACAATCACTGTCATTGGCACATCCACCAGAAGACAGGCATGGCCTGGCTTATTGTTGTCAGCTTTCCTGACGGATATTCTGCCTTTGCTCGAAACGTGAAGACTTAAGGTGAATTCGAACATTCCATAAGACGAAAATTTGATGTTTCTATTCTTCCAGCTCCTACATACAAATAACACTTACAATAAGCGGCAGAAAAGCGCCTGTGAACCAACAGTTAATGATGCAGTCATAATTAGTGGAATCTGACAAGTTCCATCTGTCATCTGATAATTGTGAAAACTACTTTTTCATCTTCACAGCACCGCAGTATGAACTCAAGGGTTTCATAGAATACCTATACTTAATTTCGTTGTGATCGTTTTCAATGGCAGTAGGGGAGGAGCAAAACCATCTGACTTGAAACATACTTTTCCAGTGGGATTTGAATCTTTGACTACAGTTGCAGTAGCACGTCCAGTGAGGTATCAAGAATGTGAGCAATCACTCATTGCTATAGTATAGCCTAGGGCAGAAAGAAGCAGGTTTCCGACAAAGTAAACGATGAGAGACACTGTCGCTGTCACTTATTAAACAGTAATTGTTCAGAAAATTACAACTATACCTATTAAAATGAGTAGGTTGATGCAGCTCCAGTCCAGCACTATCACTGAGTTGCCAAACGTTTTCCGAATAGCACTTAAGATAAAAATATATGTGTGTGTGTGTGTGTGTGTGTGTGTGTGTGTGTGTGTGTGTGTGTGTGTGTGTGTGTGTGTATGTCTGTTCTTAGGACATTTCCGAAAGAACAGACACTACGAATCGAAATAGACAGACTTCTTAATCAATTAAAGATTGAAGGACAGATGTCCAGGCTGTCTTTGGCATTAAAATAGAACAACAGCGTCAGATGAAAATTTGTGCTGACCAGATTCGAACCCGGATTTGCAAAATTTTAATACCAAAATACTGCATCTCGGTTCTTACAATAGTGCAATAGGTGCACACTGGTTAGATGTAACTGAAGAGAGACTCCAACTCGGATTGCAGTTAAGGGCGAATCCCAAGCGCATGGCCACGAACAATTGGGAGCGGAAACTTAATGTCATCAGAACCTTGTTGAAGGACCGTGACATGCGATCGGTAGACCGACTGCAGAAAGTTCAGCTTATAAATACATACATACTTAGCAAAATATATCATGTCGCAGCAGTCTTACCGATACCGCAGGTCACCGCACATAAAATATTAGATGTAGCGTCTTGGTATATGTGGAATATCTTCAAAGTATCCTTGCACACGGCGGCTTTGCAGAGGCAAAACGAAGGACTTGGAATTAAAGACGTGCTTTTAAACTAATACATGCAACAGGTATCACGACATTTCTGGTCATCTCGTTAGATCCTGGGGATAGGAACGCTCCTGTTAATGTAGCACGCCAGCCTAGATTACGTCCGAAAGTACTATGGCGATTGGAGCTGTATAAGACCTCCACCAGCACAAACCAACACTAGAACCGTCTATGATTATATTACCAGACATCGTTTTCACAACACAATTCCGGTAAATTAACCAACTAAAAACTGGATGAGCGTCTGGAAAAATATCAACAGTAAAATTCTACCAACTAGAGTCAGTGCCGTATGGTACGACGTTGTAAACGGAACCATAGCCACAGCGGAACGATTATGGAAAATCAAATTGAGACCGTCTCCATACTGCGACAAATGTCGGCTTGTAGAAACCGTAGCGCACATCTTCTTATGTGAAAACAGAATCAGAATTTGGAACTGGACTAGGAAGAAATTAGCACTATCAACAGAACCGCAGAAAAAGTCATATACCGACAACTCCGACTCGAAATGTTACCCACCCCAAAGAATAACAGTTATTCGTGGCTTCTGGGACAGTTTGTGTTTTACGTCTTAACAAACAAAACTTCGAACTTGGAAGAGTACATGTTTTATATTGCACAAGAACATTTTAAGCTGAAGAAGAATAACAAATATAAGGAATGATTTCATAATTTGCTTTATCTGTGCTACAAAGAGGTGGACAGTTTTATTGATTAGAAGAAGGAAACTATTCTTTCACTTTTTTTTATACCTGGAATCTTCTTTTACGTTGGTTCTAAAATCAGAACTGTTTTAATTTGGCAAAACCCCTCCAGCTCCGAAATTTCTTTCATTTGTTGAAAAATATATGGCTTCCTTACAGACCACATGTGCATCCAGTGCATAATAACTTAAATTGTGAATATGTTTCTGAATGAATGTTTGTTAGGTATATTTCCGTCACCCTTTCCTTTGTTATAAGTTATGTTCTACAAGGAACGCACTCCACTGGAGGCGGCAATCTAAAATTTATTTTACCTAAATTACTACTTCAGTTTTGTTCTATAATTTAAAAGAATATACAGGTGCAAACATGGAATACATGGGAATAATGCAGCTGCTCAGTGCAGGTGTGGGAGAGGCATTGTGGCCAGGCCTCGGATCTTCGACCCCTGCCCTCTTTGCCTCCGCCTACCTGGTGCTGAAAGTCTTCTCAAACATTAAAAAAAAATATTAGTCCCGTCATCAGAACGTCTGTCTAGGAAGCAGGAGGTCTGGGTTCGAAGACCAGTCGATCACAAATTTTCATCTGCCGTCGTTGCTGTATTTCAATGCGCTGTGACAGTGAGGACGTCGGTCCTTCGATATTTAAGATGCAATTGTTTTTTGAGGCAATAGAGGTGATTTGCGAACATTTGTCTTGCCATCAATGTAACAGGACTTCAACGGCATCCAACCCTTAGTCGCCGGCCGAAGTGGCCGTGCGGTTAAAGGCGCTGCAGTCTGGAACCGCAAGACAGCTACGGTCGCAGGTTCGAATCCTGCCTCGGGCATGGATGTTTGTGATGTCCTTAGGTTAGTTGGGTTTAACTAGTTCTAAATTCTAGGGGACTAATGACCTCAGCAGTTGAGTCCCATAGTGCTCAGAGCCATTTGAACCAATCCTTAGTCTTACCTTTGTGCCAGCGCTAACCCATGTCATATACATGCGAATCAGATTGTAGTTCATAATTAGTCAAATAACAAATGGTCAGTATACAAGTATGCAGGCCGGGGTGGCCGAGCGGTTCCAGGCGCTATAGTCGGGAACCGCGCGACCACTATGGTCGCAGGTTCGAATCCTGTTTCGGACATGGATGTGTCTGATGTCCTTAGGCTAGTTAGGTTTAAGTAGTTCTAAGTTCTAGCGGACTGATAACCTCAGAAGTTAAGTCACATAGTGCTCAGAGCCACTTGAACCATTTCTGAAGTATACGAGTATTTACGAACAGTACAAGCAGGATTTCAGCGAGCGGATAACTTAACCAAGTGCAACACGGAAAACCTGTGTAATGAGTCATTCTAGCTGCATAGCTGAGGGTAAGTTTTGTTAAGCATTTCATTGCAGAATTAATGTAATATCCGCACGATAATCTCTGCAGTCATACTGTATTAGGAGCCCGCGATTGGAGTACTATGTTCGTTAAATCGGATTACTCAAGCTGAGGCCAAATAAAGACAAGCGACGACACCACAACACTATCTTTACTTAAGTAGGTAGTCAGTGCTAAATTATATGCGCCACCATTAATGTTACTGTAAGCTGGCTGGCTCTGAGCACTATGAGACTTAACAGCTGTGGTCATCAGTCCCCTAGAACTTAGAACTACTTAAACCTAACTAACCTAAGGACATCACACACATCCATGCCCGAGGCAGGATTTGAACCTGCGACTGTAGCAGTCGCGCGGTTCCGGACTGCGCGCCTAGAACCGTGAGACCATCGCGGCCGGCCTACTGTAAGCAGTTTGACAGCATAACACCACCACAACTACTGACAACCTGAACCATTATCATCACGCAGTTGTGACTCTCAGTGATTACAGGTTGCTGATGTTTGTCAAGAATAGCGGAAAGCGCCTCTGAAGTTCCATTTGCATTACGACTAGGACGGAGAGAATGCTAAATAACAGTAATAGGTCACCCAGTGAAGAGAAGAGTCCACGTATTGTCTCAAGTTCTGGCAGTTTGATATTAATGCAGTTCCCGATAGTTTCACACTAACGGGTTCTTTTGGCTTTCGAAATACTCATATGGGAATCATAAAAGTGTAATTGCTAGAACGCTAAACTACCTTAGTAACACCTCATTCTGGACTGAATACGAGTCGGAAAGCGACGTTAATTTGACGTTTTCATCCATCTCCTGACGTCTCACCGAATGAAGTCTGAAGTGCACGCACAGTTGTGTTGCCTCCGCAAGGATTCTGTGAAGTGTTGTGGCAGCTGGCAGTCATTGCTGAATACACACATGTGCAAATATCCTCACTGCTCTAGCGGAACTCGTCTTTGTTGCATTTTTTCCATACCGTATTTAGCACTATAACATAAGGCTTGTTCTGCTGAAGAACTTGATGCCCACAAGTCCTTAAATAAGAATCTCCTAGCGGGAGTAATACATGAAAGGAAACAGACTGTTGGACAAAAGAATGGACAGCTCCCTGCTTTTGGCGTTTCCGGTAGCGCCTACGATAAGAATCTGGTGTCATATTATGCTTCAGAACTATAAACTGTTCATTTTTTTACTTCATACTAAAACAAAAGTTGCGATATGAGAAGGAGAAATGACTTATATGCTTCTCAGGAACTTTAGTTTTTCGTGTTTATTTTCTCACTTCATATTAAAACAAGGGCGTTAATATGAGAAGAGGAAATGAAATATACGCTTCCAAGACATAATATTTCTTTGTGTGCTATTACTGCATACATGAAAGCCCTCCAATTAATTTTTGTATGTTGGATATATTTTGATATCACCTCACATTCCGTTGTGAGAAGGTTCCTATTTTCTTGGGATTCAAATAGAGTGGACATTTCATCACTGGTTAATATTCTGATGACTAATGACATGATACCCGTTGCAATTGCTCCATGGCACCTGTAAGTAGAGTCTCACGTTGGTTACTATAAGAACACGCAGCCAGTGATATCCGCTCACTGCAGTCAGAGCAAAGGTGATTTCTTTCTGTTTAGGGTGAAGCGTCTGCTGCAGTGTCCACGCTCAGCCAACAGAAACAAATCGCGGCGGCATTGGGCACTGCTAATCGCTGCACTTGTCGCGAGCCTCGACAACAAGAGCGCACTGTCTCTGCTAACGATACTATGGAGTTAATACATCTTACTTAACGTAATACGCAGGACGTGGGATGGGTAAAAGTTCAGTTTGTAACTTCCGATCGCATTAATATACTTTACAGTCGTATTTGATGCAATATTTATTGTTGGTTGCCTCTCTAATGTTAACAGTATTGATTCAGATTGTGCGTTAACACGAAAACACACACACACACACACACACACACACACACACACACACACACACACGCACACACAGTCATTGATTCCAGTGAGGAGGACAACTACTGTGTGTTGCACAACACATGCACCAGTCAGTTCCTCAGTTGGCGTCGAGTGGATGAGATTTTTCAATTACCTTGCATTGCAAGAATTGTAAGGAGGGGAGTGAAAGTAAATGGACTTTTTGTATGCTAAAGAGCTGCGACAAAGCAAAGATTGACCGATTATCAGATAATTGTCCACATGGGCTTTGTGGACGAGTATACTTTTAGTAACCAACCCCCCCCCCCCCCCCCCCATGATCATTACGTAAGATTTCTCGAGGACGTAGTGGAATTGATTTCATTAAGTCGTCGACAGTGTAGCGTGATGGTTTACTTCCCACCATACGTTTTCTATATTTGTCCAAAGGTCGCTTGCATTTGTAGGGACACATGGCAATGACTTTGTTACCTCTGCCCACATATTCTCTATCTGCTTGATGTTCGGTGATCGTGGAACAAACGGCATCAGCTTTATCCTCTTTTGGCCCTGAAACCAATCTCGCACTGCTCTACTATGACGGATGGGTCCCTGCTCCTGTAAATACATTGTTATCTCGTTAGTTCCTATATTTATATTTAAATAACTTATTATTTTCCACAATGTTTAAGAATTCAGGCCCTGTCATAGATAAGTGATCTGGATTCAACAGTCCGATTAAGAATGTGGTTCACCAGTGTATCATATGATGAGAGTCGTAATCGGATATCCACATTAAGACTGACTGGCTGACGATCTTGTATCGAAATGAAATTACAGAAATCGGATAATTTGAACGTCTGTATTGCAACAATTCTGCGCACATAAATTCCTATGATGGAGTAACAGCTAGCAACTGTCTAAGAAAAAGAGAGAAATATGTCGACTAGCAGCAATGTAACGTAATTATAATCCATATTTATCTGATGGAAATACTGAATCGAACAATACACATCTATTTCAGTGGTGGGAAGACACTCCATATCAGATTTGCTGATGACATATTAATAATAATAATAATAATAATAATAATAATAATCCCCTGTGGCCGATAGGGGAAACCGTCATCCATATGGGTGGTACCGAGGAAATCAAACACTTGGGGTGGACCAAATACTAACACAATCCTGAATGTCTACTCAATCCATTGAACCCTAAATCCAGACACATCTGAGTGAAAATCACCGCTACTCCGGTCACCGTCTATTATCTCAATGAGCTTGGCTGAAAATATTTGCTTCCAAAGGCTTCAACACCCTCTGGTCCTGTCTGGTCCCGGTATCACCCAGGCCAAACCAATGAAACACAAGACAACATGAACTATGCAAGCAAAGGTAACTTTACCCCAGGTGGTACACAACCTGGCCACCGATAGGCGGCAGTTGGATTTTCGCACTCTGGGGAGTCCAGGTTAGCACGGCACAGAATATCGAAGATATCTGGTAAATTTCCCTACAAGCAGAAAACATTCATTTGAAAACTAAACATCGATACATTGACCCAAACAAGAAACCTCAATAATCTCACAAAAGAAATCATCCGCCAAAAAATTCTCATCATTGCTCTTCAAGAACCACGATTAATTGACAATTAAAACTTGCATTACGGAAACTATGGCATCTTCAAGAGCAAAATACAACAAAAGGTAGCGAAAGGCGTACCAATCTTCGGCACTGCATTTCTCGAACACAGATCTGTCATCAACTCTGTCAAAGATATCGCATCCATCAACAATCGACTTATGACTATGCTCATTCAGAGCCCTATAAAAGATATACACTCGAAAATACTGTGAGCAAAATTCACCAAGATGACGTGAAAATACTAATGGGAGACTTCAACTCTCTATTTGGGACAGAAAAAACCTGTAGAAAAATAATTGGTACAAATTCAACACACCGAAACGCTTAGACGAACGGCACACGTCTGACTGACATTTGCCAACAATTCAACCACAAAAGAATGTCTTCCCCCTTTAGGAAGTAGCCTGTTCCCAAGAAACATGTTTGGCTACCAGGTGCAAGCTGCTTTCGTTCGCCTTTCGAGACTCGCTGAGAGCCAGATTTTTAATTCTTTTGTAGCAGAGCTACAAGCAGGCAGATACAAACGCAATAAGGGAATCGTAAGACAACGCTCGAGCAAAATGCGCCTTGCTACTTTCAGTAACCCTTAGTGTCAGAGCGAAAACCTTACGGTACTGCCAAATTCATAATGACGACATATTTTTTGTTGTTGTGAATACATAATTTTATCTATGAAATGCCACATTTTCATAATAATTGCGAATGATACAGGAAATGAGGTAAATGCAGATCTTTTCGAAGTCAAAAGTCGATAATGTCCTACGAATTCGTGTTAAAATAGGCTCAATCGTCTTACAGATACTTAATGCTTTATTAAGATAGTCTGCCATTGTGATGTTTCTGTAGTAAGCTGAATTTATTTTGTATTAGTACAGTGAATATTTTAATTGGATTTTCCATTAGTTTACTAAACCCAACAGTAATCATCAAAGAGAAATTAATCAGCAAAAGAATTTTCTTTCACAATATCTAAAACGATCTGACAATGCTAAAGTTGTTTACAAATTCTACGTCAGTAGAAACCTACTGGTTCCAACGATATCATTATACCAGAGTAGTTTTAAGAGTATTTTTGTCTAGAAATGAATTGCGTTGACGGTTGATCGATCAAGAGCAGGAAAGGTAAATCTTTACGAATATATGACGAGAGGGACAAGTGCTTGAGAGAGGACTTCTCTATCAATACAAGTGCTTGAGAGATGACTTTAATTTCAATCTCCTGGATAGTTTTGTTTCTCAAATCAAGAAGTGCGTTATCATACAGTAACACATGTGATGTAGTTGTATTACTCGATTTTCTTACGCTAAGACTGAAAGGTGTCTCAGTTGTTGGCAACAAATTCCAGCTGTGTTGCACACAGACCTTGGGGCAGAATTCGTAGCCCAAAACACACTTTTGGAGCTATCAGATGCAAAATATTATGTTCATACTACTCTTTGCTCGAGTTTGTATCTTTTGGAGGGGCTCAGCCTTTCATTTCTTCTTAGGAAGTTAATGATAAAGGCATCATAACTCGTCACCAGTAACAGTACTGCATACGAATGCTCAATGTGCGACCTGATGACGTTCAATAATAGTCACTCCGTTGATTTTTGTTGTTTGGAATTAGAGCATGCAGTACTCCTACACCAGACTTTTGAACTTTGCCTGTTGAATGCAAATGTCGCGTGATGGTAAAATGGTAATCTATCACATATATCAGTAGTCGAGACTTCCTTAATGTGGAAAATCATTCATGCCAGAGCGATCTTTGTTGAAACAAGAATATCTGTTCCTGGCGTATTTTTCCCAAAAGCAGTCGCTCCACACACAATTCAAATCTTTCTAGCTGCCTCCTCTGCATTCACCCCTCTGTTATACCAAAAGTAAACGTTGTGTTGCAGATGTTACACCTATTTCCACTTGCGACTCAGTTTTACAATGCTTAACTGTAGTTCATGATTTTCAAGTTTGCGAAATCCATTGCTTAGCTGCCAGATGATAACTAGAACTTCAAATTCGAAAATGACAGTTGAGACACACACTGACAGCGTCGCGACGCATTCACCTGGGCGGCGCCGGATATCAGGCGGCGGGTGGCGTCTGGCCGGTGGCCGGTAGCCGCTGCAGCGCGAAGAAATGCTCGAGAGAAAGCTGGTATGATCGCGGCGCAGCCACGAGCTATCCTGCGGAATTGTTTCTGGAATACTTGTTATTGCTGGTGGGTAGAATGTTAAGCGAATTATCTTCGATGTTCAGTCAGACTCATAACTTTTGACCGACTGCGGTAAAAAAAAAAAAAAAAATACAGTTGGACGCGAACAGGCGACTATAAGTTCAGAACGCACAATGCTTGCCACTAGACCACGGGCTCACATAGTCCGACAATGTCTCGGAAGTAGATAACACTTCCTCCTGACACTTCCGCAGCTTACAGTGTTGCCAGATTGTGCAGATTGCCGGACTTAGAGTTGTCAGGGGCGGTCAGTTTTATTGGCCACCTTAAGTGAATGACTCGGACTTAGTCCCTGTGGCGGCCGGCCGGCGGTCAGTTTTATTGTCTAAGACTGTACATTAACTTGCATATAGATGAGATTTTCACTCTGCAGCGGAGTGTGTGCTGATACGAAACTTCCTGGCAGATTTAAACTGTGTGACTGACCGAAGGTTGAAGACGAGATACTGACAGAAGTAAAACTGTGAGGACTGGGCATGAGTTGTGCTTCGGTAGCTCAGTTGGTAGAGCACTTGCCCATGAAAGCAAAGGTCCCGAGTTCAAGTCTCGGTCGGGCACACAGTTTTAATCTGCCAGGAAGTTTGCATATAGATGTTTAACTAAATCTATTTCACAATGTTTTCCCACAGTTCACTACCTTTTAAAATTGTTTTTGCTTGTTCCTCTACGCCATGCTATATTGATATTTTTTTCCTGCTCTCCCCTATTTTCTCCTTTGGTGGTGGTTAGTGTTTAACGTCCCGTCGACAACGAGGTCATTAGAGACGGCATTTTCTCCTTTGTCCACAAAAATTCTCAATAGCAAAATATGTGTCATCTGATTTCAGCTTTATCTATAAACACTCTGTTGCGATTATTGTCTTTTGACAGTTCTGTGGGAATAATCAATTCAGCAATCAACTGTGGTGTGTGTTACCTTTGCTACAAATGTTATCTTTGACGTTATTCTCAATGTCGAGCTATCTGCTTTCATTTATGAGCATGTTTGTGTGTTGCTCTGTATAAAATGTAATTCTGTAGTCCTCAATTCTGTGTACTTTATTTTACGCAGAGTTAAGCATTACCCACATAAGCGATGACCCCATCAACAAAGAAACAAGTATAAGCACAGACAGCTTATTCTGTGGACACTTTAATATTGTTCCACGGCAATGGATGACACTCACAAGCAGTTACCCAGAATGAATAAAGAGATTTGAGAAATTTGTGATGAAATCTGTGTCTTGCAGTTCTCCTTTCCTGCAATATAAAAAGTGAACATAGTACAGTACAAAAAACCAGATAGTAAAACAGTACACAACTTCTTGCTGGTTTCTACAAATAGAAGCAATAATGCCAATTATTCACCACCACACAATTGGTCAGGAGGTGATGTTAAGTCAGATTTGAAAATGTCAACTGTTTCAGTCAATTCTTCTGTGTCACGATTTCTCTCAGGAGCAATGAATTGGTTATCTGTCACTTCAAATGGGTCTTCCACACCACATTTTCAGTTATGAGCCCTATCAATTATGCCCAACCAACCATAAATTTTATTCACGGTCACAGAAAATATTTTTACACCCAAACAAGTTCTTGACGATTATGAACAATATACACTAGCACTTAGCAATTTAGACCAGCAGGTGACAGCACTGAAGCTGGACATTATTGTGTCATCAAGATTACTTGCTTTAAAAGCTGAATTATTTGCTTACTGCACCAAATTACTACACTAATGGCTCAGAAAAGTGCTTTGGGGTGACAAAACTACTTCAGAATGTTGGCGGCATCTACGAGATACGATAGACATGTTTACAGTTTTGAACAATTTGTGTTTCTTATTTGGCAACAGCAGCTACCGTAGCAAGTGCAAGTAACATTGGCAGCGCACGATGATTGACCGATAGACAAGCTGCTAAAAGTGGTGGATAGAATACGTGCATCATTGGAAATACTAGCAACAGTGGTCACACTGTTACCCACTGACAACGTATCGGCTGAACTCGCCTAAAGAGACGACGACAGACTGTGTCACCGTCACATCTGACAGCCCACTGAGGATTTCCAAAGTGCTACGAAGTCCACATGCTATACTCGAAACATAAGACCTAGTCAACTGCTACAATCCTGATACTTGTGTGTTGTTATGCTAAGATTACCAGAGACCTGGAGACAATGTTATTAATATTTGCTGGTATCACAAACATTTTGAATGACAAGCATCAAAGTGCTCAAAACCGAGCACCTACCCAAATGACGATCACGATCTGGATTAGGTGCAATAGATCACAAACTGAACAAAAAGTGACACCCAGCCACAGATGCTAGGTAAACGACAAGTGGATCATCATCGTGCGACAGTAAACAGACCACACCACAACAGCTGGCAATACGTCAGATGAACATTCGTGCCTGAAGGTGGTAAACGACGTGGCAATCGTCACCTACAGTCACAAGGTTCTGTCCCGTATACGAACATTTGTAGTTACTGATGCCACCGAGCCTGTATTGAGTACCGATTTCCTCTTTCATCATATTTAATTGTGAATTCGAGAAAAGTGTGACTACAGAACACAGTTGATAGTAGCACAGTAAGTGTCTACAGCACAGTACTGAGAACAGACAACACCGACACCCGAGACAACATTTACAAATACCAGCACCACGCAGCAGCATCAGATGTAACCGTATGTGTCACATCCATACTACAACTGGCCGACCTCTTCTGTAGCATGCCTGCAGAATTGTGTTGGAACACCTAACAAAGATAAAGGCCACATTTGAAGAAATGCTCCAGTATTAAATAATACGTCATTCTGACAGTCTGTGGCCTTCATCTTCATATCTTGTTCAAGGTGTACATTAGCTGGCACAGAAGCTTTCAGCATCACATATTGCTGTACAGGAACAACCAAATACCATGCCTCAGTGTCTTGTGGTATCCTAAAGATAATGATAATCATGCCATTTGACCTGTTTGAATTTTCATTTATGCCATTTGGTCTGCAAAATGCTGCACAAAGGTGGCAACACGTTGTCAATGGAGAGTTACAAGGGCTTCCATTCTCCTCGATGAGATTCTAGAGTTTTTGCCAGACACCCAGCTACACAAACGACACACACAGAAGGTGTGTCAGTGGCTGCATAACAATAGCATAACATTCAATGAAGAGAAGTGTGTCACCAGCAAAACTTAAGTGACATTTTTGGTAAATGACATTCGTCTGTCACTGGTGAAGACAGCAGCTCTACCGACCCGTCCAAAGTCGGTGGGTTATCGAGAACCAAGAGGCTTTCTGGGAAACTTTTATTGCTGCCATCCTCCCAGTAACAGAAGCTACAAAAACATCTCTCACAGACATGACTGCAGGACATGACACTGAGGGCCGTCAATCCCTCTTGTGGATCCCCAAATTGAAAAAGGTTTCTTTTGCAGTGCTCCTCACTCACCTGATGCCATCTGTGCGTCTGGCAATAGATGTAGATTCTAGCCGAACACTAATAGGTGCAGCCCTGCAGCAACAGACTGACCGACACTGGCAGCGGTTACACTTTTTCCCAAAAAGTTGCAACCAGCACAGCAACAGTGGGTGTGCCTATGACAGAAGTTTTCAATTTATGAAGCTGTTAAATATTTTTGACCCTATCTTGAAGTTTGCCTTGTGACAATTTACACCAACCAAAAACTGGTAGTCTCTGCTTTCCACAACTGACAAGTGTTCGCCCTGACAGTTCATAGGTATAACATTAGTTGGCCAGTTTACAATGGATACACACCTCATAAAGGGAGGAGGAAACATCGTGGTCAATTACGTTTCACGGCTCTGTGGATCGGCAAATACCATGACTGCTATGACCCTGCCACAGTTTGAACTGCAGATCCACAACAACAGCATTTATCCATTGGTACTTCCACAGGACTGCAACTCACCCAAATCCCAGTGGCAGTCACTGAGTTAACACAATTACGTCAAGGTCCTGCATTTCATCATAACTCTGCAAAGCCGCTGTCAACAGAATTCACAATATATCACACCCAGGGCAAACAAGACCATCAAGTTACTGACTGTTTTCTGTGGCCATTCATTAATAAAGATGCCCATGCACATGCACATTCATGCATGGAATGTCAGGAACACAAACTGGAATGACACACACATCCTAACATCAAGGCTCTCCAACAACATTTGTCACATCCACTTCCAACTCTTAGGTGCTCTTCCATTTGCAGACTGATTCAGGAACTTCACACATTGTGGACATTTCTGCTGAGACAGTAGAAAACTATTTACTTTCTCCAAGGTTTTACCAGGTTTTGTCCTAAGAAGTAGTCGAAATCATCAGACACCGTACATGCTTAAGACATATTTTGCAACCTACTGAAGAAAGCTTGAGACAGTACTGTGTACTCCTAAATATATAGAGTGGTCAATGTTTTCATCCATTTCTAACAAATAAAGGATGCATTTACTTAATACAGAGTTATAATCCATTTCAATGTTAACGTGGGCCTATTATAATCAAAAAGAATGCTTATGACACAAGAATGTGTGGCTGTTGTTAACGTGCAATTCGACAATTTACTTTATTTGGATGTTCGACAGGAGTTCACTTGGAAATTTCACAAGCCAGAACCAGCAACAAGAAGCATGTGAGAGCTCAAAGCATTCCTGAGGAAGCAATTTTGTTTCCTGGAGGCAGAGAACAAGTGGACACTGCGATTCTAAGAGCAGTCATAAGTCCTTGTTGTTGGATCAAAGACGGAATGTTTCATTGGAGGAGAGTCATGGCAAGCAAAGAGAAGGAGGAAAAAAATGAAGGGGTGTCACCTTGGTGGCTGCAGAGTGCCAGCCTTCAAAGATCCACTGGTACAGGACACAGGGGCTGGAGGATCCTGTTCCAAGAGATCTAGAGGTGTCAGCATTCTCACACTGTCAGTCTGCAGAGTTCAGGGCAGAAAAATGATTGGCAGTGCACACCGGTGACACAGAGGTTGGCCGGGCAGAGGTATCACATGACAACAACTCTGAAAAGGATCTCTGGGCTGGTAAAGGAAAAGACCATTTATCTTTGCTTGACTTCTTGAAGCCTTTGCAGTTGGCAGAGGAAGACTCAGATGTTTGTTAGCTGGAGGGATGTAGGAAGTCTTCACAGGAGTACTGACCTTTCCAATCTGCCAACTGTGTAGCAGGTGACTTCGCATTGTGATGCAAATATTTAGTGGCTTGTTGCATAGCTGGAGGAGGACACATGGATGCTACCACGACACTGGGCAATTTTACAACTGTGATGCTGAATTTGATGTCACAGGTCTGCACAGCCACGTCCTTCATGGAGCGAGATGTAGCAGGAACAGTACTGTAAGTGCCAAGATGGTAGAAAGCAGGGTTTGTGGCTGGCCAATAACTTGCAAGCAACCAGGTGAGGCACTCTTTCTTCACCCGTATCTCCCAGACAGTCCACTCATCGAGATACGTGGGACAATCTCGAGAGGAGGTGGAACAGTTGCCATTGCTGTTGATACAGCAGGAAGGAGGAGGAGCACACAATTGGTCTTGTGAGCATCCCTACCACAGGTTACACATTTGGCTGGGTATCGACAGAACATTCGAGTGTAGTTGAAATGATGACACTGGCAGCAGTGTATTGGGTTTGGAATGTACGGATGAACTGTGGTAACTTCATAACCTCCTTTGACCCTTGATGGAAGCACAACTCTATCAAAAGTGAGAAATAGTGCACGTGGGCACTAAGGATGCATCTATCTTTTTCATTATCTGATGGACTGAAATGACACCCAGATCAGAGACGTACGCTCGGATTTCAGCCTCGGTCAGATCATCGAGTAGCCTAGCATAACACCGTGGGAAGAGTTCAGCAGTCTACGGACATCAGCACAGCCGTGGAGGAGCAAAGCAGCAAGCAATTGTTGTGCTAGAGAATCAGAAGTAATATCCAAAATCAAAGTGCCATTTTGTAAACGATAGCAGGATTTCACAGGGCCAGCAATTGCATCAACACCTTTCTGAAAAATACACAGATTTATTGTAGAAAAGGACTGACTGTCTTCAGTACGTGAAACCACAAGCTCATTGTGAGAAAACCCCCATGATTGCCAACATCTCCAATGGCACACTCCTTCCAACTGGGGGACCCCTCAGAGGGGGACACACCCGCCTTACACAGTCATTCACACATCAGATCACACCTCCCGTACATTTGACGAAATGACCAATCGGCAATTTGGGAAGTAGCAGCCCAGGCAATCACTCCTCACTGGGCCTGGCCTGTACCAGTACCTGTAAACCCTACCTGTTGATCCAGGCCTGGGAATAATGAGTTACCCAGTCACCTATTAGGCATCAGATGTGTGGACCAACATCCAGGAGCACACAGGAAGATGAAAAAGAGGAACTTCAAATGCCAAAGCAGAGGAAGGATAGGAGAAGGTGAACGGAGAAAGAAAACAGGGACGAAAAACAGTGGAGAGACTGTTCTAATGTCAGCTACTGAAAATGCAGAACACATTCCCAAAAACATCCCAGACATGTTCCCTAAGGGAGGGAAAAAGGAACAGCAAGAGCATAGAGATGCAGCACAGAAGGGAAAATATGCTGCAAAGGCTCGGAACCTGTTTTAACCGAGTAAGAATACCGCCAAAGAGTGGTGAGCCCCTTAGGGAGTTGCCTGAGGTGCCTAGCTCAGAGACAAGAGTAATTGTTGCCACTTGTTCTGTTGTCTTCTGAATCAATGGCCACTTGGCCTAAATAACGAATGAAGGCCACTTGGCCTAATTATTATATCACTGGCCCCTCGTCTAATTCACGGGAGGCAATTGGTATTCAGATACTTATTCCTACTAACAAATGAAATCTGCTACACTGCTATTTGAGACAAACAGAGTGTGTCTCTTCAACATTGTTCAGTAAAGCATATTTAGACACATGTAAGCTAACTACTTAGCCATCAGTTGTGGTTGTGGCACCCGGAGTAATACTGCCTTCTCGTGGATGAGGTACTACTGTGCCATCAGTAGCCGGTGCCATCAGCTAATGCCGCTAGCTCCTGCCTCGGCTTCACTGGTTGGTAGTGCTTGGATATCTCATTGATACTCCCACACTGACCTGATACGAGCTATGGCTGTCCTTTTATTGGCTTGTTGAGTGTCTTTTTGCACTCACGTGTGATTGCGCAAGACACCTTTCATTATCTTTCTGACCATCTCTAACATTCCATCTAGATCTGACACTCTTAGTCTCAGTCCAATCGACAGAGTTCAGCCAAATTTTTACAGTTATAAATGCATGCCTGAATCATTGACTTCTAGCCCTTTGGTGAGTGGTAAACAAGGTCTGGAACCTTGCCTGAACAAGTGCTAACTCAGCTGCCAGCTGGGTCCAAATGTGTTATAGCTTACAATTATCCAGTCTGCTCTTCTGTCGCCTGGCAGCACACACAGATATGCTCATCAAACACTCATTGGAATCTTTTCTCCTCACAATGTGACTTATAAACATAGTATTGCGCAGTTACAACATCTAATCTTGTCCTCATGTTGCCTATGGGAGCGACACACAGTGGGTTGCATATATTTCTAAATCCATCATTTAAGGGGAGGTTTACCAACTTTTGTTTCAAAAAATAGATTTTTTTTAAAATTGCATTTCTAGATCCATAAAAGTGTTTAGAATCCATCCCTGAAACAGTTTTTCCAAATAAAAAACAAAACTCCCCCAAAACAGGACTTGAAGGCCCAACAGTACCGACCTGCCACCGTGTCAATATTCAGCCCACACATGTCACTGGATGTGGATATGAAGGGGCATGTGGTCAGCACACTGCTCTCCCAGCTATATGTCAGTTTCCGAGACCAGAGCCACAACTTTTCAATCAAGTAGTTTCTCAGTTTGCCTCAAGGGCTGAGTGCACCCTGCTTTTTCCGAATACAGAACGGAAATGTTTGTTATTCGCAGTTGAACACAAAAAAATGCACCTGCCTGAAACTGGCCTCTTTCATGTACCAGTATTTTTCTTTCAGAGGACAAGTTATTGTACCGGTGCTTGGGAGCAAACACACAAAATTCAAATGAAAGTTTGAACACGTGTGTTTGGAAGTTAGCCCCCAAGCATTTGCATTCTGGTGCGAAGACTGTGGAGACTGTGACTTTTGTGCCAGTGAGCAGCTTCAATGAAGTGTATTCAGCAATTCTGAAGACCATGATAATGGACGTCACCCTGGGACTCTATTTGACGTAGTTTTCCAAGCATTCGGACGACCACCAGATTCAAGCGGACGAAAACCACTTGTCACCGGCCATACGAGCAGCTCTGGAGCAGCGTAGGATGGCCCAAGTCGAGCAGAATGCCCTCTATGAGGAAGAGGAAGGACATAAGTTGCATAATATTGCATTTATATGTAGTCAAAACTTCAACTGTGTTTTTCTTGAAATGACATTTTTTTATTGCGCAGTATGGTAACTTTAAATCTACTGAACTGATTGGTATGATTCTTTGTTTCTGAAGAAGCTAACTAAATTGTCTAGAAGTTGTACCACTTTTATCCCAATCCATCAACTATAAATATTTTCACTTGGCTGACGAAGTCGAAAAAACCCTATTTTTTTCAAATGACCGCCATTTTGTTTCCTATGGTCCAAATAACTTAGGAGAGGTACAACTCCTAAAGAGTTGCATATACTTCACTAACATCAACTCAATTTTGATTTCAGATGAGCCAGCTAACCTGTGATGTACCGCACATGAAGTCGAAAAATCGATGAAAAAAAACCCTATTTTTTTTTTCAAATGACCGCCATTTTGTTTCCTATGGTCCAAATAACTTAGGAGGGGTACAACTCCTAAATAATTACATATACTTCACTAACATCAACTCAATTTTGATTTCAGATGAGCCGGCTAACCTGTGATATATTGCGCATGGAGGTCTAGATCGAAATTTTGTTTCGTTCCGACGGCACTTCCGCCTTTGCTCTTAGACATTTCTGGTCGAAAAAATTCCAGGTTGTAGAGAAATATCAATAAACATTTTGACCAAATTTGTCATTGATATCTATAACAAATCCCAAGAAAAAAATTCTCAAAGAACATGCTTTTTTTGGGCCAAAGATAGTAAACCTCCCCTTAAAGTTGTTCCATGAAATTTTGTAAGGAGGCTTTCTCAGGGTAGTTTCTGCCTATCTTCAAATGTGTCAATCATTTACTAATGTGACTTTCTGTTTTCTACTGATAAGATATGATTACATGCTTGCATTAGATCAGCCTTTAACACCATACTATCTGAATTTTCCTAATGTGTTGTTATGACCAGCACACTCAAAGGTCATAGCAACAAAAAATGACACCAAGGTATTTTTTATTGTTTAATTCTACTCGAACTGAGTTTCATTCCCTGGTCAGTATAGAAATATTTACTGAAGGCATATTGAACTGTTGTTATGAGGTTATTATGAGGAAGATGGTGCAGTATTCTGTTGTAAGCTATTTTCTCAAAAAATTTTGAGTACATGGGAGACTGAAACATAACAAGAAGTCTCTGTTATTATATACTTCATATTTCAGTCTCAATAGCTTATCTTCATTTTTTATATATTATATACTTTAGTTTTTCAAGAAATAGACCACAGTTCATCGAGTGATTACAAAGGTAACTCAAGTGTGGCGCTACAAAGTCACCAACAGATTTCACTACTTTAGCTGTCACACCATCATAGCCAAAGAGTAACAATTTTTTAATGATGTAATGATCCTTGTGATAAGTGAGTTGTCAAAATTGATATTGGTGGTGGAGTATTCATTACTTGTCTAAATAAGTTTATTGGATCTTTATTAATGTACCATTTTTTGTACATGTGTTTTCAGCTACTGTTAACAAGTGAACTCTTAGGTTTCCTCAGCATAACTCATTGATGAAAGCAACAACGAAGTGCATAAAATGGGAACAACCTGGCTGAATGCCTGGACAAACACCATTACTGTTACCTAGAATACATTGAATTTAGTAGTCAATGATCTGAATTTCATGTCATTTGTCTTATTGTTACAGTCATTTGGACATTGAACATCATTTGTCATGCCTAGTTCATTTGTTCCACACCTAATATGCTTCAAATTGTCTGTGTCTTTTTCTTAGAGTTTTGAAATTTTTGTACAGAGTGCACGGTTATTGCCTTTCTGATTCAATATCGAAGAATTTTTGCAATATTGCTCGTAGTGAATTTTTTAATTTTGATTAGAGCTCCATTCCGTCATCCAACTATCAGATAAACCACTTATTATGGGTCAAACATATCGTTGATGACATTCTGTTAGATTTAGAAACGAAGTAGGATTCCTGTTTACTATTTGTTTCTGTTCTAATAAGGAATTTTACTGTGTGAATCTAACCACAGCTGGTGCCCCTGATCAAAACTATCCAAGATGGAATCATGTATCACATGCAAGGAATTTTACTGTGTGAATCTAACCACAGCTGGTGCCCCTGATCAAAACTATCCAAGATGGAATCATGTATCACATGCTAATATTGTCTACTACACAAATTTCTAAACCACATAAAATAAGGGAAAGGCAATGACTCACCTACAGCAGACTGATGCTTAGTGGAAAGAAACAGTATTCAGAAAACAGTAGCCACACTACCTTTTAAGCTTTGAGTCTTTCTCTAGTAAGAGAACACACATTCACAAAGATGCCAAACATACTCACCTGCAGTCACAGCAGAACTGACTATCGATTATTAAGAGCAGTTGCCTGTGTAGATGGAGATGGGAAGGAGATACGGAAGGACACACAAGGCAAGGATAGAGTAATGAGACAGTGTGAAGCAGGTCTTTCGACAGATGATGCAGTGACAGCTCGACGAGACGAAACAAGTTCAGTGGGTAACACATATAAGGAATTGAGAGAGGGTAGTAGAAGTGAAGAGAGTGGAGGGAAGGAGAGGAAGACGGAGAGAAAAGGAATGCCCGTACAGGGATCGACTGATTGATTGACTGACTGACTGACTGATTGACAGAGGGTTTTTGGGACCAAACAGGGACATCATCAGTCCTGTGATTCCAAAGTTATTCACAGAAGAAGGAGGGTCTGCTAAATGTGGACAGATCCAGTCAGGGGAGTCAAACTACAAGGCAATGAAGTTGAAACACACACAGTAAAAGGCATAAAAGGTTAGACCAAATCTAAAAACTAGAAAAAAAGAGCAGTTGTTCCATTGGGGAGTGTCATCGGGTCCCAGACCAAGAAGACATGAAGAGAGGCCCAAACCATAACCACCCTGTCTCTGCTCCGTGGGTACAGCAAAACCTTATATCTGGAAATAAAAACCACTTTCACAGAGAAAACTGAGGACCAGTTCAACCATCCGCCAATGATCTGCTAATAGTAAAATTAAGGAATCTGGAAGACTATACTTAGCACGAAGGGCCACACGGAAGGGACCCTCCACCAGTATGTGGAATACTGTCAGTCTGGCTGCACAACCATATTACGGGATTGTTTGTTGCGCAGGAGGCAACAACGGGTGAGGCTGATATGAACAGTGCTTAGAGACCACAAAACAGTGGACTCTACATCTACATTCTACATCTACATTTATACTCTGCAAGCCACCCAACGGTGTGTGGCGGAGGGCACTTTACGTGCCACGAGAGTACTCCTTCTGAGAGTACTCGAAGGAAGAGTGCCACACTGCAGTAGACTCCTCGATTGTGTGGAGTTTATTACTGTGAGCAGTAGCACATCACATGTAATTCCATTTTCGAGCAAAGAGAGATTTGACACTGATCCTTATATCCGCAGCTCGAATCGTGAAAGGGAATGCGGGGGTAAGCCTCTGCTTCTCTATCCAAACAATCACCAGTTCATTCCCTGAGATGCCCACGTGACTTGAGACGCAGATAAAGATAACTGAGCAGATGGGACGGCCAATGGCAGAGAGAAGGTCACGCACGGCAGAGACCGGTGACAAGAGTAGTGTCGGTCGACGATAGCCTGCAGGTTGCTCGTAGAGTCAGAATAAATTAAAACACTGTGGAAGGAGGCCTGAGAAACAAAACTGAAGGCCCTGTGGGTGGCTAGAAGCTCTGCTGTGACCACACTACATGATCCCAACAATAAAAGATGTTCTAAGCCAGTAGGAGGCATGAAAGCGTATACCACCTCATGTATCATCTTAGAATCATCAGTGTGGAAGATGGTGGCAACCTGGAACTCTGCAAGGATGGTACATACAAGACACCAGAAAACCACAGGGGTGACAGAGACCTTAAGATCCTGGAATACATGGTGCTAATCTGTGGTCTAGGCACAATCCAACAGGGAGGGAGGGAGGGAGGGCAGGGGGGGGGGGGGGGGACGAAATACACGGAGCGCATTCCAGTGAGTGGAGATGGAGATCCCAACAGAGGGAAGTGAGACGCATTCCAACCAGTAATCCCGCCCGTGGGTGGTTGTCAGGAGGGTGAGATCCCTCATTTGCAAAGAGGACAGGGTACACGTGATGGGGAACTGGCGAATGGCGATTGTGTAAGAAACCAGTAATTCGCTCCATTGTATATGTAGAAGTGGAATCCCCCTTCTGCAAGGGGACTAGGAGCAAAGGCACCAATTGCCAGACTCACCCCACAATGGGGTGAGCGCCAGGAGGCAGACAGCATTAAACTTCTGCATGCATGTAGACTTTAGGTGGTGAATATGGGGCAGCCACACAGCTTTTTATCAAAAATAAGGCTCAAGAAATGGGACTGTGCTGCAAAATTGAGGATCTGGTCACCTAAATAGAGTTCTGGAACGGGTTATACTGTGGGCCAATGACAAAAATTAATAACATGCATTTTGGGGGAGAAAACTGGAAGCCACAAGAGATGCCCCATGCAGAGGCCCGTCGGATGGTGCTTTGGAACCAATGCACGGCAGATGCTGCCGAGTCGGAGCTGCACCAGATGCAAAAATCATTGACGTACAATGCCAGGGTAACCAGAAGCCCTCCAGAGGTTACAAGCCCATTGATGGCTATGAGGAAGAGTGTGACACTTGACACAGAAAACTGTGGGATACCATACATCTGAATCCGAGGGGTAATGAGTGAAGTGCTGACTCAAACTCAGCAGAGCCAGTGAGATAAAAACTCACAGATAAAAATCAGAAGGGGGCTGTGGAAGCCCCAGTCATGGAGGGTAACTAAAATGAGATGGCACCAAGCCATGTTGTATGGTTTATGTAGGTCAAAGAAGACTTTGACAAAGTGTCGGCAGTTAATAAAAGCCTGTCGGATTGCTGTTTCCAATCTAAGTAAATGGTCAGTTGGAGATCATCCTTTCCGGGAGCCACACTGATATAGGGACAAAAGGCCCTGAGATTTGAGTACCCTACATAATCTGAAGCTAAGCATCCTCTCAACGAGTTTACAAAGTACATTCTCCAGGCTAATCAAGTGGTAGCTGTCGAAAGACATTAGGTTCTTCCCAGGCTTAAGGACAGGGATAATAACATGTCTTGCCATTGGGACGGGAAAGCACCCTGAGCCAAATGTGACTGAAGATCCTGAGGAGATGTTGCCTCTGGGTAACATCTAAGTGTTGGATCATCTGGTTGTGGATGGAATTCAGACCTGGGGCCAGGTCACATGAAGAGGTAAAAGCCTACAAGAATTCCCCTTCAGTGAACGGTTCACTATGGGGTTCAGCACGGTGAGGGTGGAAACAGAGTGGGTCTGTCGAATTCGATGTTTCTGCTGGATAAAGGTAGCCATACAGGAAGAGGACACCAATGCCGTCACGAAGTGTGTCGTGAGGCATTCTGCAAGGGCCAACGGATCATTGCATCGAGTACGTTCGAGGTTAAGACCCCGGACACCCCAGACAGTTGACTGTCGCCACTGGCTCAGAAGGTTACGGAGCTCAAACAAAACCTGCAATGGATAGGCATACATTCCCAGGGAGGAAACGTAGTGCTCCCAGTATCCCTTTCTACTCTGCTTAAAAGTGAGCAAGTCGGTCTGTGAAGAGTGTCATTTAAGTCGCTACAGTGCCTGTCAGCAGTCCTGGACAGTGACTGCCACATCCTCGGTCAACCACAGAACCAGTCAATGACAAATGGGACCTGTGGATAGGGGAACAATAAAGCCAGCAGCATGAAGAATGTTGGCAGAGATGTCTAGCACAACCGCATCAGTGCAATCTGTGAGAGAGGTGCTGAGTGCAAAGTAAACATATATAATGGCCATCCGGCTCTGTGGAATGCCGAATGTGGGGGCCTGTCTGCCTGGTGGCAGCAGGGGAATGATAGAATCACCAGAAAGTGGACACTGTCATGCGGGGGAGATC
Source organism: Schistocerca serialis cubense (assembly GCF_023864345.2). NCBI lineage: Eukaryota > Metazoa > Arthropoda > Insecta > Orthoptera > Acrididae > Schistocerca > Schistocerca serialis. The sequence goes on from NC_064639.1 coordinate 54,268,017, forward strand.
ATGAGATCTGTTGTTGTTGTTGTTGTTGTTGTGTTTGGACCTGACGAGTGCCCAACGGTGAGGTCATCAACATCCTTACACTTATAAAAACAAACAAATGTGAAGACGAGTTAAAAATTTTGTACCCAAATGCACTCGAAATGATCACATAGCCACTCTGTATCACATGGATTCTCACATGCACTAAAACCAATTAGGAGGGAAGAGAGCTAATCAAGAAATTAAAACACAAAGAAACAAAATACAGAAGAACTAAAAGAAAAGCACAGGAAAATATGACTGGCTGACCAATTACAAAAAACTAGGGTGGGCCAGGCACCCTTTGATACATTAAGAACATCACCCTAAAATTTTGTTAAAAATGTTGGGCAATTCACAAAACTCTAAAACCCTAACCACATTCATTTGATCATTACATAAAATAAACGGCAAATCTGCCACAGTCAGCTGGTCGGCAAATAAAATGCAGTACAATAAAATGTGGCGCACCGTGAACTGCACGCCAAAGCCCCACACATTAGAGGGTCCTCTCGCCAGAGTAAGAATCCGTGTGTCATAGGTTCAAATGGCTCTAAGCACTATGGGACTTAACATCTATGGTCATCAGTCCCCTAGAACTTAGAAATCTCTGACCCCGCTGGGAATCGAACCTGGGAACCCAGGCACGGGAAACGAGAACGCTACCGCACGACCACGAGCTGCGGACTCCGTGTGTCATAGGGCTGTGGCCTACGTGAAGATGAGTAAGAAGGACCTCGTCCCACCGACACGGCTGGAAGGAAGTATTCCCAGCTGAGTTGTGGGCTCGATGACACGGAGCTCATTATTGGTCACTGCAGCCACTCGTCTTCCCATCGACATGTGACTTTGTACCTCGACAGCGAGGTGATAGCGTGCAGGGGGATAGGACACCAAAATACCACCATAACACGACACGCCTCCTCGGCTGCTCAATCCGCCCTTTTGTTGCCCACAATTCCAATGTGCCCAGGTACCCAGCAGAAAGACATCTCCTCCCCCAGTGTTTTCAGTTGTAGGAGGGCATCCTTGATATTTTGGGATACTGTATCTCCTTGATACAAATGTTGGAGAGAGTAAAGGGCACTCAGAGAATCTGTGCAGATGAGAAATCTAACACCAGGGTAACATATCATCTGCTTCAGTGCTTGCAAGATCACATACAATTCTGTGTCAAAGACAGTAAATTTTGGAGGCAGTCTGACCTCAAGGACACAGTCTGGGAAAACCACAGAGCAACCGACAGATACCCATGCCTAGACCCATCCGTAAAAACAGCTACATGGTCATGGTATTTAGTCATGGTATCAGAAATATCACATTAAAAATGGAAGCAGGAGTGCTATCTCTCCTGTATTGCACCAAATCTAAAATCACTCTGGGCCTCTTCAGTAACCATGGTGGCAGGTAATTAAAACCCTGGATTTGGGGTCGTACTGGCTCCACACCAGGTGACTCCAGCACGCGCTGCACATGGATCCCAAATGGCACCACAGCTTGTGGACGGTTGGAAAAACGGCATTATAGAGCTCAATGTGCAACAGTATGGTGTGCAGGTGAAGTTAGAGCTGCAAGCAACTTACACGCCTGACGCACCGTGAAGAGCTAGCGCCAGATGATAAGTGGCAGTTCCTCCACCTCAGCACACATGCTAGGTGTGGGACTGGTCTGATAAGCACCCACAGTTAGCCAAATACCCTCACGATGGACAGTGTCAATGATATGCAAGAAAGAGGGCCTTGTTGACCCGTACACCATGCAACTGTAGTCCAGCCGTGAACGCACAAAAGCCTGATAAAACAGGAGGAGACATGCCCTGTCAGCTCCCCAAGAGCTGTGGCTAAGGCACTTTATGATGGTCAGTGAGTTCAGAGTTCTGGCTTTCAGGTCTCCCAGGTATGGTAACCACAACAATCTTGAGTCAAAAATGAGGCCCAGAAACTGCACTGTGTGTCTGAAATGTAGGATGGTGTCCCCACTATTCAAGGCAGGCAAATTAAAAAAACAACGAGAACGATTAAAATGAGCACACACACACTTATCTGCAGAGAACTGAAAACCCGTCTTTGCTGCCCACTCCTCTAACCGCTGCACTGTAAATTGCAACTGACTGCTCGCCGATGCAACACTGAAGAAGAAACAGAAAACAGCAAAATCGTCTACAAATAAGGAGCACTATATGGCAGCCCTTACCGTAGATGTGACACTGTTGATAGCTTTGGCAAAGAGGGTAACACTTAAAACACTGTCCTGAGGAACACCATTCTCCTGCTCAAATTGATCAGACAGCATATCACCAACTCAGGTCTTAAAAAACTACTGAGACAGGAATGATCGTGAAGTTGGGGAGGAAGCCACAAAAGCCCCATTGATGCAGTTGTGTGAGACTACAGTGTCTTCAAGTAGTATCGTATGCCTTACTTATATTGAAGAATATGCTGATACAGTGATGCTTATGGAGGGAAGTCTGGTGCCTCTAGGAGCATCAGATTGTTGACAGTGGACCAAAATCTTCAGAATCCACACTGAGAGCGACTAAGGAGTTGCTTGGTCTCCAACAACCAGACCAGACAATGGTTAACCATTCACTCCAGGGTCTTTCCTACACAGCTTATTAAGGCGATATTCCAGTAACTACCAAGATATGTGCAGTCCTTTCTTGGTTTGAGGAAGGTCAGAATTGCCTCCCTCCACGAGTTGTGGAAGTTGTCTGTCTGCCATATTAGATTCGAGGAGGATTTCCTTCAATGCCACTGGAAAATGTCGAAGCATGTAGTACCAGATTTGCTCATGACTGGGTGCAATGTCACAAATCTCAGTCTGTGCTGATTCGAACTCCCACATGGAGATAGGGGAGCTGTAGTCCTCAGAACTGTTGGACCTGAAGTCCAACTTTTCCCTCTCTACAGTCACACAATAGTAGTTTGTGCAAAATGTTTGGCCAGCGTCTGAGAAATGTGTCTGGTTGTTGTTTGGAGATACCCCTCTTTCAGCACTGCTGCTATTGGTAATCGGCTGCGTTTACCAGAAATCCTCTGGACGGCTTCCCGTACTTCTATAGAAGAAGTAGAACGATTGATGGAGTCCAGGAATGCTTGTCACGACCTTTTCTAGCTCCCCCTAATGACACGTCGACCTTTGGCCCCTGCGACTCGAAAGCCCCTGAGGCTGTCTGGTATCTGTCGGCATTTAAAATGTCGAAGAGCTGCACACCTTTCCCAGATTGTGGAATGGCACACGTCTGTCCACCAAGGTACTTGTTGCCTCCTAAGGTGACCAGAGGACTGTGGGCTGGAGAAGTCGGTGTCACGATGGATCTCACGTGTGACATGGTCCACCCATTCTTGGATGCTGTCACAGTGTTCGAACACAGCCATCTGGCTGAAACACGTTCAGTTAGCCCTGATGAGCATCCATTTTTGGGGCTTAACTTCAGGTGGTGAGCTATTTAGTAGGTGAAGGCAGATGGGGAAGTGGTCGCTCGAAAGAAAGTCATCAATGACCTCCCACTGAACAGAGTCGGTGAGGGCGGGGGAACAGAAAGAGAGGTTGATGGCTGAGAATGACCCAGTAGCAGCAGAGAAATGTGTGTGAGTACCCATGTTGAGGATGCACAGTTCGTGAGATGTTATGAGGCCCTCCGAAACCCGGTCCCAAAGGCAAGTATTGGTCGAGCCCCACAGGACACGATGGGAATTGAAGACTCTCAGGAAGACGAATAGTCATGGGAGTTGTGTGATAAGATCCGTGATAGCCTCAGAGTCTAGTGCATCTTGCAGAAGTAAATACAGTGATCAAACAGTGATCCTTCACACACATGAATTTGAACTGCAACTGCTTGCAGGTCAGTAGCCAAGGGGAGAACAGAGGAGTTGTGCGTTACAGTGACAAACACTGCGACCCCTCTCTTGGCCCTCTCCCCCGATAGATCATCCTTGCAGTATAGCGAGTATTCCTGTAGCATAGGGACATCTGTATCTTTAAAATTCATTTCTTGTAAACAAAAGCACAAGGGTCATGCCTGTGCTAGGAGTTTCAGTTCCTCCACATGAATCCTGAACCCATTCATGTTGCACTGAAGTATGGAAACCATGTCATTGGTGTGGTTTTAATTTACCCCTATCTTTGCACCAGAGAGGAGAAACACTTGAAGAGAGAATAGGAGTGGAGGGGCTGCCTGGATCCAAGGCATCTATCTCCATGATATCCTCCTCATCAGTCAGATGGGACAGAATGACATCTGCTGGCACTCGGGACAGGTTTTTACCAGAACATCGTGAGTCTTTCCCTGCACCCCGTCCCTTGGAGAATGAGGGGAAAAGGAGGCATTGAGAGGCACTCTGCTTTTCTTGTACCTTCTGAATGCTCACTGAGGAACTGTTGTTGGTCTTCCCTGGTGCAGCTGCCTGGACTGCTATGTCTTTACTCTTTTTCCCTTGACTTGTACACATGCAAGAACAGGTGCTTCTGGTAGATACAGACACACTATGCATCATCTGTGTTGAAGTGTCTGCCTTGGGAATAGGTTTCTGCATCATGGAAGAAAATGAGGTGGCAAAGACAGGGGGTTTCTTTTTTTCTCTTTCAGAGGTGTAGTAGGGCAGGGCACAGGGGGTACAGACATCTACCTGATCTGGAACCAAAAGAGAGTAGGTGACCCTGGGGCGCACAGATTGTGTGTCTTGTGGCTGAGTTGTGGTAGGAGGCTTCTGGCCAGACAAAGCCGGGGTCAGGGGTCCCAGGGGAAGCCCCATCACTGCAGGTGTCTAAGAAGGGGTTCACTTCTTCATCCAGTGAGAGGGAGTGGCTCCCAGATGGGAGATCGTGGGAACTACACAGGGGGCAGAGAGCGGCAGAGTGTGGGAAAGAGGGGCAGAGAGGGGGAGAGAGGGGGGCAGGGCTGGGGTAAAGAAGAGGTAGGAGGGGAAAGGATGTAACAGAGTAAAACTTGAAGATAGTGACTGGATGGCGTCTCTCATACTTTGGGCGAGCCTCAGCATAAGACAGGTGACCCAGGAACTTGTACTCTTGGACCTTCTTTTCTCTCTTGTAACCAGGGCAATCTGGGAGCAAGGGGAGTGGTGGTCATGACAAATGACACACTCACACACACATGCGTGCACACACACACATACACACACACACACACACACACACACACACAGGCGGCGGAACACAGGACTTCCCTCATGGAGTGGGTGTCCAATCACCACACGGAGGGTCCGCCGTACAACAGCAAGAGAGACGCACCTCATGGGCAGTGTGATGTACAGCTTCACATCACATCTGTAGCACATAACCTTGACCTTCTCAGGGAGGGTATAATCCTCAAAGGCCAGAATGAAAGCACCAGTATTGGTGCGGTCCTCTTTGCAACCCTTCGGCACACGTCGAACAAACTGCATGTTGCGTTGCTCCAGATTATCTCACAGTTCCTCAACAGTTTGCAGGATGAAGTCCCAATAAAAAATCACTCCCTGGATCATATTCAGAGAGTGGTGAGGGCTAATACACACTGGAACATTGCCAAGATGATCACAAGCATGAAGAGCTACACCTGAGCAGCAGAAGCTTTGATCAACAGGGAGCCCAACTGCACCTTACTGAGAAAGTCCACTTCACCAAACTTGTCCTTGATATTCTCACAAAAAACAATGGCTTTGAGATGGTGAATGGGTCCCTATGTGTCCTAGGACAGACAAGGTAGAAGGGAAGTGTTTCATCCCAAGATAGTGAGCCTGGCCCTCATCCCATGATGTAACCAGGGAAGGTAAGGCTTCCAGATCATATGAAGCAGCATTCAATGATCCTTCATCATTGATAGTGGCCAGATTTTTACTGCTTGATATGCTTTATGTGCCAAGCATCTGCCCTGATACCACCCACTCAAATCCGAGCCTCTCCCTATGAGGGCCACCCAGCCACAGCGAGGCCTGGTATCAGTAGCGCGATTAACGTGTTGTCAGGGGGCTCAGCCAGATGGGTACATAACAGTCTGACCACACGGACTGGCTACACACTGTGGTGACATCGCAGGGTAGAGGGGGGCTACAGCAGGGGAGGAATAGGGGAAACAATGAGGGAGTGGAATTCATGCAGTAGATGCTAGAGAGGGAGTTCTTCCCAAAAGGGCTCACACTAAAAACAGAAAATTTAGGAGTGGAAGTCAAACCTCAAGTGGGAAACTAAATGCCAAAAAGGATGAAAGAACAGGCAGAAGAAACAAAATTGCAAATAATGCAGAGAACCAGGTGGATATCCAGGTTGATAGAAATCAGAACACCAAGAGAGGGGAAGGGGGGGGGGCAACAATGAAGGAGTGAGGGTAAGGAGAGAGGGCAGAGTGAAGTAAATACAGCCAGGGAACAAAGAATAGGCTGCAATAGCTCGGAGGCACACATGCACCATGCACGAACTCACAAAAGAACCGTGACCCCCACACAGGGAAGGAAGGTGTGCACACAGGGCGAAGGGGTGGAGGGTGGAAGAAGGTAGTACAAAATCTGGATGGGAAGGAGTGATGTGGACAGAAGACACAAGGGAAAGGGTAGAGTTAGCCCACATTAACAGGTTCATGGAAGTTTAGGCCGTGGGGATTCCAAGAGTGCAGGATATGGTCACCTGCTTTTTCAAAGAAACATATGCTGGAATGGAGTATCCCAATGGTTTGTGTGCACAAGCAGCTGTTGTAGACATTTGTGTTGTGTGTGAGTCAACCACAAGGGAATGACCCACGGGTGCAAGACCGGGGGCAGGATTGGAGTATGGTTGCACAAGAATATCCTGTAAGTTGAGTGAGTGGTGAAACACTACTTTGGGTGCTGTAGATAGGATTCTGGGTAGGATATCCCTCATCTCAGGGCACAACGAGATGTAGTCAAAGCCCTGGTGAGTATGCAGTTGACATTTACAAGACCATGGTGATACTAGTTGATCAGAGGAACGCTGCTCTGTGGCTAATTAACATGCTTATTAGTGTTGCTGGACTCACTGATAACCAGTGAATGACTTGGGGGGGGGGGGGGGGGTTCATGATTGGAGGGAGGTTGTAACTGTTTTAAAGAAGGTTCTATGAGAGGTTTTGAAATGTTTCCACTACAGTGAACAAGGAAAATAATGAAGGTCCTTCCCAGTCCAGCATGGCTAAAATTAAGTTTTGTGCAAAAGGTGAGGCCTTCAGAGAGTACTGAGATTTCTACAGGGGTCAGAGTTTTGGTAGAAGGACTGAGACAACAGGGAGTTCTCAGCAGTGTGTTTCATGGAGGGTGGAGAAATTTTTGATGATATGGAAGGTGGAGTAAGTCACCAAGGCATAGTCAGATTGCTATTAGGAATTTGGGGGGGAGGGGGGGCATTAGATTACAATGTTGGGCTCTTTCTCAGCAGATATAGACTGGGACACTCAGATGTTTAGGACGGGTGGTAGGGACAGAGCATCGAGTGACATTATACTGAGTGCACTATCCGAAAATTACCTCGAGCAACTAAACAGAGAACCGACTCGTGGAGATAACATCTTGGACCTACTGATAACAAACAGACCTGAACTTTTCGACTCTGTATGTACAGAACAGGGAATCAGTGATCATAAGGCCGTTGCAGCATTCCTGAATATGGAAGTTAATAGGAATATAAAAAAAGGGAGGAAGGTTTATCTGTTTAGCAAGAGTAATAGAAGGCAGATTTCAGACTGCCTAACAGATCAAAACGAAAATTTCTGTTCCGACACTGACAATGTTGAGTGTTTATGGAAAAAGTTCAAGGCAATCGTAAAATGCGTTTTAGACAGGTACGTGCCGAGTAAAACTGTGAGGGACGGGAAAAACCAACCATGGTACAACAACAAAGTTAGGAAACTACTGCGAAAGCAAAGAGAGCTCCACTCCAAGTTTAAACGCAGCCAAAACCTCTCATACAAACAGAAGCTAAACGATGTCAAAGTTAGCGTAAGGAGGGCTATGCGTGAAGCGTTCAGTGAATTCGAAAGTAAAATTCTATGTACCGACTTGACAGAAAATCCTAGGAAGTTCTGGTCTTACGTTAAATCAGGAAGTGGCTCGAAACAGCATATCCAGACACTACGGGATGATGATGGCATTGAAACAGAGGATGACACGCGTAAAGCTGAAATACTAAACACCTTTTTCCAAAGCTGTTTCACAGAGGAAGACCGCACTGCAGTTCCTTCTCTAAATCCTCGCACAAACGAAAAAATGGCTGACATCGAAATAAGTGTCCAAGGAATAGAAAAGCAACTGGAATCACTCAATAGAGGAAAGTCCACTGGACCTGATGGGATACCAATTCGATTCTACACAGAGTACGCGAAAGAACTTGCCCCCCTTCTAACAGCCGTGTACTGCAGGTCTCTAGAGGAACGGAGGGTTCCAAATGATCGGAAAAGAGCACAGATAGTCCCAGTCTTCAAGAAGGGTCGTCGAGCAGATGCGCAAAACTATAGACCTATATCTCTGACGTCGATCTGTTGTAGAATTTTAGAACATGTTTTTTGCTCGAGTATCATGTCGTTTTTGGAAACCCAGAATCTACTATGTAGGAATCAACATGGATTCCGGAAACAGCGATCGTGCGAGACCCAACTCGCTTTATTTGTTCATGAGACCCAGAAAATATTAGATACAGGCTCCCAGGTAGATGCTATTTTTCTTGACTTCCGGAAGGCGTTCGATACAGTTCCGCACTGTCGCCTGATAAACAAAGTAAGAGCCTACGGAATATCAGACCAGCTGTGTGGCTGGATTGAAGTGTTTTTAGCAAACAGAACACAGCATGTTGTTATCAATGGAGAGACATCTACAGACGTTAAAGCAACCTCTGGCGTGCCACAGGGGAGTGTTATGGGACCATTCCTTTTCAGAATATATATAAATGACCTAGTAGATAGTGTCGGAAGTTCCATGCGGCTTTTCGCGGATGACGCTGTAGTATACAGAGAAGTTGCAGCATTAGAAAATTGTAGCGAAATGCAGGAAGATCTGCAGCGGATAGGCACTTGGTGCAGGGAGTGGCAACTGACCCTTAACATAGACAAATGTAATGTATTGCGAATACATAGAAAGAAGGATCCTTTATTGTATGATTATATGATAGCGGAACAAACACTGGTAGCAGTTACTTCTGTAAAATATCTGGGAGTATGCGTGCGGAACGATTTGAAGTGGAATGATCATATAGAATTAATTGTTGGTAAGGCGGGTACCAGGTTGAGATTCATTGGGAGAGTGCTTAGAAAATGTAGCCCATCAACAAAGGAGGTGGCTTACAAAACACTCGTTCGACCTATACTTGAGTATTGCTCATCAGTGTGGGATCCGTACCAGATCGGTTTGACGGAGGAGATAGAGAAGATCCAAAGAAGAGCGGCGCGTTTCGTCACAGGGTTATTTGGTAACCGTGATAGCGTTACGGAGATGTTTAATAAACTCAAGTGGCAGACTCTGCAAGAGAGGTGCTCTGCATCGCGGTGTAGCTTGCTCGCCAGGTTTCGAGAGGGTGCGTTTCTGGATGAGGTATGGAATATATTGCTTCCCCCTACTTATACCTCCCGAGGAGATCACGAATGTAAAATTAGAGAGATTATAGTGCGCACGGAGGCTTTCAGACAGTTGTTCTTCCCGCGAACCATACGCGACTGGAACAGGAAAGGGAGGTAATGACAGTGGCACGTAAAGTGCCCTCAGCCACACACCGTTGGGTGGCTTGTGGAGTATAAATGTAGATGTAGATGTAGATAGGAGTAGCTGTGACTGATTCCTCCTCAGATGGTGCTGGGATGCTGTTTCAGTCATTGACAGTCAAGTGATATCATTAAGAAAGTTGTCATCAAAGGGAAAAATGATTATGTGAAATGTGTGGTGCCTGTCAAGTATCATTTGAGCTTCGACTGTATCACTGAAGGACCACATTGGTGAGAGTGAGGGCAGAATTGGAAAAAGTGAAGTTTCTTGTGGCAGGATAGGTGAAGGCTCGAGATGCAAATTTTAATGGTAAGCTCATTATGTGGAATGTCACATGCTAGACAAGATTTCAGAAAGAGGACATGTGTGGAATAACTGAAAAAATAGGTGAAAACTTATGGTTGAAGTGTTATAATGGAAAAATGTGGATGGTACTGTATAGAGAGCTATGTAGGAAGTTGGAAGGAAGGTTAGAAAACATTTTAAAGAAGCAGGAAAAGTATGTGCATGATAAACATAATCATACGAGACAATCGTAAATAAAAACAATACCAGCTTTAAATGCTCAGAAAGGGACCATCACCATGACAGCAAGATGTTTTGTAGTTGCAGTTATTAATGAGGTGGCCATTACAACAATATGCAACTCAAACTGAGAAAAGAGGTTGGACTGTGCATATTTTGTAAGCAGATAATGTACAGGAGAAGAAAGCATAGATATATTAAGAAACAAAAAAAATGGACAACTGAGTTGCAGATAAGTAAAGAAAGACAGCAACAAAATTAAACAGTATAGGATGGTAGAGAACAGAATCAGCAATGTATAACAGCCATGGAAATTCCTGGATGGAAAAATATGTAAAATAAGAAAAGGCAGCCATTCACCACTAGCAGACCAATGCATGGCACACCAATCACATAACAGAAAGCAGTATTCATACTAGATTTTGACCTCTTGCTCTTTCTCTATATAGCACATGCTCCCACAGAGTGGACCTCTGCCTTTGTTGACCAACACCTCCTAACCATTGTTTCTGATCTCCCAGTCTATATTCAAGATACTGTTGACATCCTTCACTGCCTTTCCACAGTCCTGTTACCACTGGTCACATTGGATGCAATGCTCATACACCATCATCCTCCTGATACCAAACCCACCATCTCTTACCTAATGCTCCTAGACAATCACATGCATACCCACAATTATTTCACTTTTGAAGGCCAAATCTACAAACTAATCTGTGATACTGCCATGGTTACTCCCATGGCACCATCCTATGCCAACTTATTTATGGACCATTTAGAGGAATCATTCCTATCCAGTCAACACATAAAACCCCTTGTCTAGTTCTGCTTCATTAATGACATTTTCATGTTTTTGACTCATGGCAGGGACAATTTTTGCTCTCTCCTCCATAACCTCAATATCTACTCGCAAATCCACTTCACACGGTCCTCCTCAACTCCAAGAACAACCCCAGATGTCGATCTCCACTTCTCAGTTGGCTCTATAAATACAGCTGTTCACATCAAATGAACCAATCAACAACAGTACATCCACTTCTATGGTGGTCACCAGTTCCAGATCAAAGAAGTCTCTTCCTTACAGCCTCACCATCCATGAATGCCACATCTGCAATGAAAAGCAGGTGCTGCCAAAATATACCAATAACTTTAATAGAGCCTTAACTAACAGATAATATCCTCTCCAGCTTATACATAAACAGATCTCTCATGACATCTCTTCTGGCTCCAGTAAAACTTTTAACCAGCCACCAAACAGCACTCCTCTGATCACTCAGTTATCACCCTTGCCTTGTACAGCTCAACCACATCCTCCATTAGGCCTTTGACTACTTCTCACCACACCCTGCAATGAGGGATATCATACCCAAAATCCTACCCACACCACCAGAAGTAGTGCTCTGCCACCCACCAAACCTACAAAATATCCTTGCCCATCCCTACCTCATCCTTCTACCAATCCTGCACCCCACAGGTCTTTCCCTTGTGGCTTATCCAGGGGCATGACTTCACCCATTCACCACCTACTATCGCAGTCCAGTCACAAGCATTTGCTACTTAATAAAAGGCAGGGTCACATATAAAAGCAGTCAGGTAAAATATCAGCTATTCTGCAGTTACTGTACAGCATTCCATTAGGGCAAAATAATTAATCAACTGTCCACTCACACAAATGGTCAGTGTGGCAAATTGCAAACTTGTCCATCTAGATGCTGAATATACTGCACACTACAACACAAATGACCTCAACAGCTGCTTCACTACATGGGTTATTTGGATACTTTCTTCCAGCACGAGTTTATCTAAACTATACAGGTGGGAATTCTCTCCAGGATATCCTGCACTCTCATGACTCCCTGTGAATGACACAATGAGGGATTCCCCTGTTACGGATTGTAACAAAGTTCTCACTTCTCAACTGATCTGTCACCCTTGGTGCTTCTAAGCTCAGTTTTTGCCTCACTTTAACATTCAGTCGCCTTGTTTTATTTTCTTCAAGCTGTACACTTACTAATCAGTTCCACTAATTATGTTATGTGGACTTCTTCACAGTCTACAGAGGGTTGAGAGCTGTACGAGAGCACACAACTGTGCTAACTCACAACGCAATGATGTGACTGCTCTTAAAAGAACTCTTCCGTATTTTATTTCTCAGATAAAGCCACTGCACAAATGGGTAGATGGATCTTACATTAAAACATATGGAGTTAGTCCTAAGACATCACCTCACGGAGTAAATCAGCTCAAGCTGCATATAGGACTGCAAACATTTTCAATTGTTATCTTGGATGTTTACACTGTAGACAGTGCCCTTTTCTCTCAGCCATCCAAAACACCACAAGTCATGATGCAAAACATAAGCAACCCCTTCACAGCAGGTAGAGAGGCTCAATCACCATCATGCTTAGCCGATGTCCTTTGTCCACACTTTGTTCACTGTTTCTGCACATAACAACATAAAGCGTGCACAGCTGTGTGTTCGCTACTTACTAACTACCTAAAATATATTTTCTACTTCCACAAGCATATTTCATCTGCCCTAAGAGGGACCTGTTTGTCTCCTCCTTCCTCTGCGTTTTACACTTCCCTCCCTCCCCCTCTATCCCTTACATGTTCTACCTTCCTTTTATCTTGTTGTACACTCATCTTCAAAAGATTTGCCTTTCATTATCCTGCTATCCCCTCATGGCCTGAGACATCCTTCCCTATCCTTCTCACCTTCATCCACCCAGGTAGTTGCTCTCAATGATAAATGATCAATAATCAGCCTCACCACAAATGCAGGAATGTGCGTTTGGGTGTTTGTGTGATTGTGTGTGTGAATGTGTGTACTTTTAATAGAGAAAGTGTAAGAGTTCTGAAGCTTGTGTGAATACTGTTTTTGGTTATGCATTTCTGTGCACCATATGTTGGTCCACTATAGGTGGGCAATTGCCTTTCCCTTATTTAAAGTATTTTTTCATCCACGAATTTTTGTTACTGCAATAGTTTATAAATTTTTTACATTACAATCTGCACCTCTGATGACAACACTTGCCTATCAGCAAACAGAAAAACTTTTGTATTACCTACAATGTTTATTAGCATTTCATTGGCTTTAAATTAAGAAAAGTGACAGGCTGAGAACAGATCTCTGTAGCCCTCCAGTCAAATCTCAACCAGTTCCTGTATGTTGTCACCACCACTCTGAAAAGCCTAAGAAACTGGTAAACCTGCCTAATATCATGTACGGCCCACACAAGCATGAAGAAATGCTGCAACACGACACGGCACGGACTCGACTAATGTCTGAAGTAGTGTTGGAGGGAACTGACACCATCAATTCTGCAGGGCTGTCCACAAATCTGTAAGAGTACAAGGGGATGGAATCCCTTCCGAACAGTGTGTTGCAAGGAATCCCAAATATGCTCAATAATGTTCATGTCTGGGAAGTTTGGTGGCCAGTGGAAGTGTTTAAACTCAGAAAAGTGGTCCTGGAGCCACACTAGCAATTCTGCATGTGTGGAGTGTGGCATTGCCCTGCTGGAATTGCCCAAATCCGAGGGAGTGCACAATGGACATGAATGGATGCAGTAGACAGGATGCTTATGTAAGTGTCACGTGTTAGAGTCATATCTATACATATCAGGGGTCCCATATCAGTCCAACTGCACACTCCCCACACCATAACAGAGCCTCCACCAGCTTGAACAATCCCCCGCTGACATGCAGGATCCACGGATTCACGAGGTTGTCTCCATACCCATACACGTCCACAGGCTCAACACAATATGAAATGAGACTTATCTGACCAGACAACATGTTTTCAGTCACTAACAGTCCAACGTCAGTGTTAAAAGGCGGGGCATAAAGCTTTGTGTAGTGTAGGCATCGAGGGTACACGAGTGGGCATTCGGCTCTGAAAGTCCACATCGATGATGTTTCGTTGAATCGTTCTTGTACTGACACTTGATGATGGCCCAGCACTGAAATCTGCAGCAATTTGCAGAGAATGGAGAACTTGTTGTTCGAATCAAAATCTAACCACCCACATCTGTGGCTTCTTTCCCATCAAGGAATGAAGTCTATTAGTTGTTATCAGATGTTACATTATGGAAATAATCATATTATGCCTGTGCCACACAAGTTGGAGAAATTAAGGAGCCACTATGATGTAAATCCCCCCATGAACCATGGACCTTGCCGTTGGTGGGGAGGCTTGCATGCCTCAGCAATACAGATAGCCGTACCGTAGGTGCAACCACAATGGAGGGGTATCTGTTGAGAGGCCAGACAAACGTGTGGTTCCTGAAGAGGGGCAGCAGCCTTTTCAGTAGTTGCAAGGGCAACAGTCTGGATGATTGACTGATCTGGCCTTGTAACAATAACCAAAACGGCCTTGCTGTGCTGGTACTGCGAACGACTGAAAGCAAGGGGAAACTACAGCCGTAATTTTTCCCGAGGGCATGCAGCTTTACTGTATGATTAAATGATGATGGCGTCCTCTTGGGTAAAATATTCTGGAGGTAAAATAGTCCCCCATTTGGATCTCCGATCGGGGACTACTCAAGAGGATGTCGTTATCAGGAGAAAGAAAACTGGCGTTCTACGGATCGGAGCGTGGAATGTCAGATCCCATAATTGGGCAGGTAGGTTAGAAAATTTAAAAAGGGAAATGGATAGGTTGAAGTTAGATATAGTGGGAATTAGTGAAGTTCAGTGGCAGGAGGAACAAGAATTCTGGTCAGGTGACTACAGGGTTATAAACACAAAATCAAATAGGGGTAATGCAGGAGTAGGTTTAATAATGAATAGGAAAATAGGAATGTGGGTAAGCTACTACAAACAGCATAGTGAACGCATTATTGTGGCCAAGATAGATACGAAGCCCACACCTACTACAGTAGTACAAGTTTATATGCCAACTAGCTCTGCAGATGATGAAGAAATTGAAGAAATGTATGATGAAATAAAAGAAATTATTGAGATTGTGAAGGGAGACGAAAATTTAATAGTCATGGGTGACTGGAATTCGAGTGTAGGAAAAGGGAGAGAAGGAAACATAGTAGGTGAATATGGATTGGGGCTAAGAAATGAAAGAGGAAGCCGCCTGGTAGAATTTTGCACAGAGCACAACATAATCATAGCTAACACTTGGTTTAAGAATCATGAAAGAAGGTTGTATACATGGAAGAACCCTGGAGATACTAAAAGGTATCAGATAGATTATATAATGGTAAGACAGAGATTTAGGAACCAGGTTTTAAATTGTAAGACATTTCCAGGGGCAGATGTGGACTCTGACCACAATCTATTGGTTATGACCTGTAGATTAAAACTGAAGAAACTGCAAAAAGGTGGGAATTTAAGGAGATGGGACCTGGATAAACTGAAAGAACCAGAGGTTGTACAGAGTTTCAGGGAGAGTATAAGGGAACAATTGACAGGAATGGGGGAAAGAAATACAGTAGAAGAAGAATGGGTGGCTTTGAGGGATGAAGTAGTGAAGGCAGCAGAGGATCAAGTAGGTAAAAAGACGAGGGCTAGTAGAAATCCTTGGGTAACAGAAGAAATATTGAATTTAATTGATGAAAGGAGAAAATATAAAAATGCAGTAAATGAAGCAGGCAAAAAGGGATACAAACGTCTCAATAATGAGATCGACAGGAAGTGCAAAATGGCTAAGCAGGGATGGCTAGAGGACAAATGTAAGAATGTAGAGGCCTATCTCACTAGGGGTAAGATAGATACTGCCTACAGGAAAATTAAAGACACCTTTGGAGATAAGAGAACGACTTGTATGAATATCAAGAGCTCAGATGGAAACCCAGTTCTAAGCAAAGAAGGGAAAGCAGAAAGGTGGAAGGAGTATATAGAGGGTCTATACAAGGGCGGTGTACTTGAGGACAATATTATGGAAATGGAAGAGGATGTAGATGAAGATGAAATACTGCGTGAAGAGTTTGACAGAGCACTGAAAGACCTGAGTCGAAACAAGGCCCCAGGAGTAGACAACATTCCATTGGAACTACTGACGGCCTTGGGAGAGCCAGTCCTGACAAAACTCTACCATCTGGTGAGCAAGATGTATGAAACAGGCGAAATACCCTCAGACTTCAAGAAGAATACAATAATTCCAATCCCAAAGAAAGAAGGTGTTGACAGATGTGAAAATTACCGAACTATCAGTTTAATAAGTCACAGCTGCAAAATACTAACACGAATTCTTTACAAACGAATGGAAAAACTAGTAAAAGCCAACCTCGGGGAAGATCAGTTTGGATTCCGTAGAAACACTGGAACACGTGAGGCAATACTGACCTTACGACTTATCTTAGAAGAAAGATTAAGGAAAGGCAAACCTACGTTTCTAGCATTTGTAGACTTAGAGAAAGCTTTTGACAATGTTGACTGGAATACTCTCTTTCAAATTCTAAAGGTGGCAGGGGTAAAATACAGGGAGCGAAAGGCTATTTACAATTTGTACAGAAAGCAGATGGCAGTTATAAGAGTCGAGGGACATGGAAGGGAAGCAGTGGTTGGGAAGGGAGTAAGACAGGGTTGTAGCCTCTCCCCAATGTTGTTCAATCTGTATATTGAGCAAGCAGTAAAGGAAACAAAAGAAAAATTCGGAGTAGGTATTAAAATTCATGGAGAAGAAATAAAAACTTTGAGGTTTGCCGATGACATTGTAATTCTGTCAGAGACAGCAAAGGACTTGGAAGAGCAGTTGAATGGAATGGACAGTGTCTTGAAAGGAGGATATAAGATGAACATCAACAAAAGCAAAACAAGGGTAATGGAATGTAGTCGAACTAAGTCGGGTGATGCTGAGGGAATTAGATTAGGAAATGAGACACTTAAAGTAGTAAAGGAGTTTTGCTATTTGGGGAGCAAAATAACTGATGATGGTCGAAGTAGAGAGGATATAAAATGTAGACTGGCAATGGCAAGGAAAGCGTTTCTGAAGAAGAGAAATTTGTTAACATCGAGTATAGATTTAAGTGTCAGGAAGTCATTTCTGAAAGTATTTGTATGGAGTGTAGCCATGTATGGAAGTGAAACATGGACGATAAATAGTTTGAACAAGAAGAGAATAGAAGCTTTCGAAATGTGGTGCTACAGAAGAATGCTGAAGATTAGATGGGTAGATCACATAATTAATGAGGAAGTATTGAATAGGATTGGGGAGAAGAGAAGTTTGTGGCACAACTTGACCAGAAGAAGGGATCGGTTGGTAGGACATGTTCTGAGGCATCAAGGGATCACCAATTTAGTATTGGAGGGCAGCGTGGAGGGTAAAAATC
The DNA here is from genome assembly GCF_023864345.2 of Schistocerca serialis cubense. Lineage (NCBI taxonomy): Eukaryota > Metazoa > Arthropoda > Insecta > Orthoptera > Acrididae > Schistocerca > Schistocerca serialis. Next base: position 54,285,544 of record NC_064639.1, read on the forward strand.
GTAGAGGGAGACCAAGAGATGAATGCACTAAGCAGATTCAGAAGGATGTAGGTTGCAGTAGGTACTGGGAGATGAAGCAGCTTGCACAGGATAGAGTAGCATGGAGAGCTGCATCAAACCAGTCTCAGGACTGAAGACCACAACAACAACAACATGATGTAAATCTCATAAATCCATTAATTTCAACATTCAAAGAATGGGGCGACCACTTGATCGACATGTCTCACACTAAAAGTTCTTTGGTTTTCTAAAGTCAATTTACATTTATTAAAAGTTGGTTCTGATCTAACGTATCACACACATTTGACTGTAATTTAAGATTCCTTGGTATTTCCCAGTTCCTTCTAATATAATACACATCAAATATATTTAAACATTCAAATGTTAACATATGATTTAAGTTTCCACTTTTGATTTCCTTTTCAGAAATTATGCCCAATATTGCTAACATTCTATTGACAGATAGAACCTATTGTTATTCATGTTCTGAAGTAACCTCACCAAAAGAGATACGAAACTACTGAGCCATTTTGTTTTAACTTTTTATTGTTGTTTTAACTTTTTATTGAAAATACCTTTTGAAATTACTGATCTCAATCAAAGCAATAGTTCAATTCTCAAAATGCTGAAAATTCCAACAGAATATATAACGGATTGCTAATTTTGGCACACACCATTACTTACAGAAACATGTTGTGTGCCTATCATATATGTTCATGCCTCTCTCATTTTGCTGACACATGGTAAGCACAAGTCTTGGAAGTGTTGTAGCACAGAATGAGAATGTGGAGTGTGAGGCACACAGTTGCATTGGAGAAGTCCACAAAGTGATTTTACAAAGTACGGTCAACATACACAAGAGACAAAGAATAAGGTGAGAGTATTTTCGTATTTTGTTGAAACTTTATATTTCTGACATCAAATGTGCCAAGAATGGAGGCAATGCTTTACTTTGGATTGCTCAAGTTTTACTGGATTTCATAGACATTCTCATTGACTGATGCACATTTATAACAGCATTACAATGAATGTTGGAAAAAGTTAGAAGATTTATCCCAATGTTTTGCAACCACAAGTGACCGAGCTCATGTTAAATTATTCTTAAGAGTACTAATACACCTCTGTCTATAGTAATGGAACACTCATACAGAAGGGCAGAACTGAAAGTCATAAATAACTACTTACAAAATAAACCCAAAATATAGTTAAACTAAATTCTAGAACTTCCTGTCATTACCAATTCATCATTTGAACTAGGAAACTAATTGTAATCATATCTGTTAAGCCAAATGGTCATTGTTAGCGACAAATATGATACGCAGATGTGAACTGCACTACTATCAAATGGTCCAATGCCCAAATTTTGCTAACTACAATAGCAAATGTTCATGTAACTGACAGGAATACAGCCACGTGATGTCTTCGACAATTGCCAATATTTTGACAGGTGCACAGCCTGTCATTTTTGAGGCACAAATATGACAAGAGAGCACTGTGCAAGTAAATTTAAAATCTTGGGCATATGCAGAAAGGACATACACACACACACACACACAAAGTTTTTCTTTAATTGTTTATGTAAATCTCAAAAGATGGCCCTTGCAGTATATCTGGGACCATGGTCAGACCAGTACCACCACAGCAGCAGCAGAAGAAGCAGCAGCACCACCACCACCACCAACAACAACAACAACAATAACAACAACTAAACTACCTTTTTTTTGGAAGCTCTTTCCATTTGATCTGTACTGTATTATTTTTACATTCAGATTAGATACACTTCAAACTTTCCTGATTTCATCTCAGTTTTTATCTCCTGCACTCAGTTATCCCAATTTTAATTGGAAAACCCATACTCAAGGATTATTTAAGCACCTTATTTAATCAAAATTTACAAGTACATTATTACTGGTGCAAGTTATCAGCTCAGTCCAAATGTTTTCCTTCACCAACAAGTCATAGCTCGTTTTAGGGAAACTCAATTTACAGTGATAACATTTTCAGAATTTTGAATTGTGAACTATGCATGTGTGCACTATGGGTGAAGAATTCAAAATTCCAAGAAAAAACCAAAGACAAGTTTATGCATTATAACACATGACACGAATAAACAAATACAGGTAAATGATTTTCAACACTCCGATGACAGTAGTAGCGAGATAGATGATGTTATTTTCAAATTATTGGCCACTAAATTCAACAAATTTTTCCTAACTATGGTTAACAATGTCAGGGTACAAAATGGCTCACTGAAAGAAGATCCATTAGATTTGCTTAGACAGGCAATGCACATTCCTCCATCAGACGTCAGTTGATTTACTGTTACAGAAATTATATAAATCATTAGGGGACTGGAAAGTAGTAACTGTTGTGAGTATGGTCATATTTCCACCAAAGTATAAAACCTGCTATAATCGTTGCACTGCCCCCCCCCCCTCCCCCCAAGTTACCTTTGTCTTCCATCTTTGCCAACAGTGGAAAACAATACACTGTTAGTAGAGGCTACGAACATTAACTGTGAGAAAACTACACGACCATCAACCGTGCGAGTCAGCCATCCAGAAAACCACAAATATAGCAATGTAACAGACTGAAGAGCACGCAGAATCCAGTTCTCTTCGGGCAGCTATGTTAAGCAGGTGGTCAGCAGTTCCTTCACACTGCCACAACCACTGGACTCTCAGTACAACATTGCTCTGCTCAGTAGGACTCTGCCCACAGTGCTCAACTACAGGTCAAATATTCAGAAACATTTCCTCTTGATTTCTATGCTACTGTGGTCTAGGTCATATTGGAAGTTGTATGCAAGTAGCCTGCAGTTTAATTTGTATTAATGTTGGATGGACCAGTAAATACTGTGGGTGTAAAAGTGCTTGTTTATTGTGTTGGTTACAGCAGTTTCCAGATGGTGAGTCAAAGTGTATTTCGTGAAAGACTGAAGTCTATAGTAGTAATAAGAATTTGTAAAAATAAAGATAAGCAAATCACCTCTAACTAAAACCTATCTCCCTTCATTCCTTGTTCTCAAAATACACAATACTGAATCACCTTTCTGAGAATGACCTTTTTAAGCAGCTCAGTTTGGCTTTCACAATGGCTTCTCTATTAAGAAAGCAATATACGACCTCAAAAACTCCGTTACGGTTGAAGTAAGCACGAAAGATTACTCTGTTGGCACTTTTAGAGATCTTCATAAGGTCTGTGTGTACAAAAAATAAAACGGTACTCTGTTAATAGGCATTACCTCCGCATGCTGAAGTCTTGCCGTAATAGAAATTGATACGGCAGGAATAAGACTGTGTTCAGAATGAGTTAATATTAAATATGGTGGCCTGCAAGGTTTGGTACTTGGTCCTCTCTGTTTCTCGAACTACACAAATGACTTACCCTAGACATTGGAGGACTCTTCAGAAACTGTCATATTTGCTGCCGATGTCTGTCTCCACAGCTGAGCAGTTGGCACGAATGACTGCCACGCAGAGGACACAGTTTCATCCCCTGTACTGCCAGGGATTTTTTTCTCGGTGGGAGGATCGATTTGGGATGCAGTCATCTTCACGAGGTGAACCAAGGAGCTACTCAACTGATTAGTAGCAGATCCAATGTCGAGAAACTGTACAATGACTGGGAGGGAGAGCTGACTGCACAGCCCGACGACACAACTGGCATAGGACAACACGGCTACCTGTCGGGCCCAACTGGCCTGTCTGCTAGGGTTTTATTTTTGCCAAAGACATGAAGAACGAATATAGCCAGAAGAATAATTGTGGCTGGTTCACAACTGACTGCATAACCCTTCACTTGAGAAAGACTCATATTATGAAATTCTAAACCAATAAACATGACTTACATGAGCCAGAGGAGAGATTCATGGACATATACTGGACAAGGCTCATAGATGAATAATAAATCAAGGTGACATTAGTATGTGGATACGTTAACCAAAATCCTCAATATATCAGCATTGCAGTTGGAAATGTCTCTCATTGTGTTGACATACAGACAGGAATTGTTAGCATAGGTTATGTCATAATTTTCAGGAGCACTGCACCTAAGATGAAAAAGTATAAAAAAGCATAAAAAGTATTTTAAAAAAAGCATAAAAATAGAATGTTTTGTATATAAATATTTGATAACCAACCAACTTGCACAGGTTTCTTCAGGGAACCAGTGCTACATTCGAATGTCAATACCTGTAGCCTACTCCCTAATAACTAGAGCGCCTTTACGATGAACTGTGCAATTCACAATGACAATACAAAAAGCAAAAATAATTTCTGTGTAGGCTGTGCATCCTTATCTACAGTCCAGAATTGACACTGACAATCACTGCTATAGAAACACAAACTAAAAGGTTATCTCAATACACATTATTTCTACAATTTTGCACAGTATTTGGACTTACGGATATAACTTTCACGTAACTCTAGCATTTGTATTACATGTATCTTGATTTTTCCAGAGTATACTGTTGGTAGCTGATACTATGCTATATGTTAAAGTTATAAAAATGCTTTGTTTAAATCAATAAATAAATGAATAACAGCTGAGTAGTACATGAGGGGGTGCAGTGCCTGTTTTTGGAGTAAATTTCTTTCTCGCAATATACTTACAAATATGTAAATCCTTGCTGTGTTTCCCTGTGTGCTGGTCAGCCCCTGCTAATGTGTAGCTCAACTTGTTCCACGTCCGTTGTGGCTCTCCTCAATTATGGGATTTATGGAAAATGGTGTGGGAATGAATGAATGTTAGGTCTAGAATATTTTACAGAGAACTGTTCATAAAACTTTGTACTTCAACAATGTTTCACACTGAATATTGTCACCAATATTTTTCCTATCTCCCTCTAAAAACAAAATGAAAGCATGGATGTAAGACTAGGCCCAGTAAAAATTTTAATAATTCTGCAAAGGCTTAATATTAGTACAGAAAGGAGTGAGATACATGGATAATGATGTGTTCAAGAACCTACCAGAGAATATAAAATTTATTGTGTTCAACAAAACAAAATTCTGTCAAGTAACTATTTCTACTCCAGTCAAGTGTACCTTCACATAACCTCTTCGGAAAGCTCTGGAAAGTGCAAATAATTTTGGAACAAAGCTAACAACTCACTGAATAAGCTCAACTTGCACAAAATCTAGCAAAGTTTTAGTCTTGTTCATGTGCCTGGCAACAACCTGATGCCTCTACTATTCAGTCAGTTGTACCTTTACTTCTAAATTATTTGACTAATATTAGTACTGTAATACAATAATGTTTCATTTAAAGTCATTTCCCTATACTTCACTTAAACAGAAATGTACATTTCTAAGGTCGTTCCACATCCCAAAGCTACCATTCAGTGGGATTCATGGACTATAACTGATGTAATGGAATTGGGTGGTTGAAAGTAATGTTGAACATAGGAAATCATCACTTATGAACAGTATATCAATGGTGGAGGCCTTTCTTATGTCTTTTAAGGTCATATAGGTATCTGTTATGAATAATACATACCTACTCTGCTTGTCAGCAGTAGACTTGAGGCAATCTGGAAGAAAGAAAACTGTCTCAATTTGAGGAAAAAATCACCAAAACCTAATGTAAGTTACTGCAGGCATGTTGATTGTTGTTTTCCTATTAGTAAATTCTTTATGGAAATCACAGTAGGAACATTTTTTTCCCGTAACTATTAACATACCATTCAATTTTGAAATATTTCTAAGGCCTAAAAATGATACGGCGAAAGTACACAAATTACTGATAATGTACTTCATAAATATTCTACTCACTTATGACATGAAATTAAATGAAATAAAAGGATTATGCTATAAGGAAATCATTTCATTAATTCTCAAGAATTACTCTCAGAAAATTACCTAAGGTTCCCCCTGGCAGTTTGACTTAGCACAGGACATCAACTCCCATTATTAGTTCATCTCTTGTTCTCCATCTCTAATGACCTCGTTGATGATGAGCCATTAAACCCTAATCTTTCTTCCTTTTTTTAGTTCATCTAATTGGCCAAAAACTATTATGAATTTCTTTTTGTCTCTCTCCTATTTCATATACAGTACAAAATTGCACATAAACTTTCAAAAATACCTGAATGAAGAGGGACATCCAGGATGAATGTATACCTCAACAAATAACACTAGTGTCACAATATTCAATGCATAGATGGGATGTCAGACACAACTTGTAGTTCTCAAAACTATCACAGCTGATGGGGTGTATTTTATTTTCTTTCACATTAAAGTGCGCACAGATGTGGCCCCCCATGAACCATGGACCTTGCCATTGGTGGGGAGGCTTGTGTACCTCAGCGATACAGATAGTCATACCGTAGGTGCAACCACAATGGAGGGGTATCTGTTGAGAGGCCAGACAAACGTGTGGTTCCTGAAGAGGGCCAGCAGCCTTTTCAGCAGTTGCAGGGACAACAGTCTGGATGATTGACTGATCTGGCCTTGTAACACTAACCAAAATGGCCTTGCTGTGCTTGTACTGTGAACGGCTGAAAGCAAGGGGAAACTACAGCCGTAATTTTTCCTGAGGGCATGCAGCTTTACTGTATAGTTAAATGATGATGGTGTCCTCTTTGGTAAAATATTCTGGAGGTAAAATAGCCCCCCATTTGGATCTCCGGGCGGTGACTACTCAAGAGGACGTTGTTATCAGGAGAAAGAAAACTGGCTTTCTACGCATCGGAGAGTGGGATGTCAGAGCAATTTATCGGGCAGGTAGGTTAGAAAATTTAAAAAGGGAAATGGATAGGTTTAAGTTAGATACAGTGGGAATTAGTGAAGTTCGGTGGCAGGAGAAACAAGACTTTAGATCAGGTGACTACAGGGTTATAAATACAAAATCAAATAGGGGTAATGCAGGAGTAGGTTTAATAATGAATAAAAAAATAGGAGCACGGGTAAGCTACTACAAACAACATGGTGAACAAATTATTGTGGCCAAGATATACACGAAGCCCATGCCTACTACAGTAGTATAAGTTTATATGCCGACTAGCTCTGCTGATGACGAAGAAATTGAAAAAATATATGATGAAATGAAAGAAATTATTCAGATAGTGAAGGGAGATGGAAATTTAATAGTCATGGGTGACTGGAATTTGGTAGTAGGAATAGGGAGAGAAGGAAACGTAGTAGGTGAATATGGATTGGGGTTAAGAAATGAAAGAGAAAGCCACCTGGTATAATTCTGCACGATGAAGTAGTGAAGGCAGCAGAGGATCAAGTAGGTAAAAAGACGAGGGCTAGTAGAAATCCTTGGGTAACAGAAGAAATATTGAATTTAATTTATGAAAGGGGAAAATATAAAAATGCAGTAAATGAAGCAGGCAAAAAGGAATATAAACATCTCAAAAATGAGATCGACAGGAAGTGCAAAATGGCTAATGAGGGATGGCTAGAGGACAAATGTAAGGATGTAGAGGCTTATCTCATAAGGGGTAGGATAGATACTGCCTACAGGAAAATTAAAGAGACCTTTGGAGATAAGAGAACGACTTGTATGAATATCAAGAGCTCAGATGGAAACCCAGTTCTAAGCAAAGAGGGGAAAGCAGAAAGATGGAAGGAGTATATATACAAGGGCGATGTACTTGAGGACAATATTGTGGAAATGGAAGAGGACGTAGATGAAGACAAAATGGGGGATGTGATACTGCATGAAGAGTTTGACAGAGCACTGAAAGACCTGAATCGAAACAAGGCCCCGGGAGTAGACAACATTCCATTAGAACTACTGACAGCCTTGGGAGAGCCAGTCCTGACAAAACTCTACCATCTGGTGAGCACGATGTATGAGACAGGTGAAATACCCTCAGACTTCAAGAAGAATATAATAATTCCAATCCCAAAGAAAGCAGGTGTTGACAGATGCGAAAATTACCAAACTGTCAGTTTAATAAGTCACGGCTGCAAAATACTATTGCGAATTCTTTACAGACGAATGGAAAAACTTGTAGAAGCCGACCTTGGGGAAGATCAGTTTGGATTCTGTAGAAATAGTGGAACAGGTAAAGCAATACTGACCCTATAACTTATCTTAGAAGCTAGATTAAGGAAAGGCAAACCTACATTTCTAGCACTTGTAGACTTATAGAAAGCTTTTGACAATGTTAACTGGAGTACTCTCTTTCAAATTCTGAAGGTGGCAGGGGTAAAATACAGGGAGCAAAAGGTTATTTACAATTTGTACAGAAACCAGATGGCAGTTATACGAGTCGAGGGACATGAAAGGGAAGCAGTGGTTGGGAAGGGGGTGACATAGGGCTGTAGCCTTTCCCTGATGTTATTCAATCTGTATACTGAGCAAGCAGTGAAGGAAACAAAAGAAAAATTTGGAGTAGGTATTAACATCCATGGAGAAGAAATAAAAACTTTGAGGTTTGATGATGACATTGTAATTCTGTCAGAGACAGCAAAGGGCTTGGAAGAGCAGTTGAATGGAATGGATAGTGTCTTGAAAGGAGGATATTAGATGAACATCAACAAAAGCAAAACGAGGATAATGGAATGTAGTCGAATTAAGTCGGGTGATGCTGAGGGAATTAGATTAGGAAATGAGACACTTAAAGTAGTAAAGGGGTTTTGCTATTTGGGGAGAAAAATAACTGCTGATGGTCGAAGCAGAGAGGATATAAAATGTAGACTGGCAATGGCAAGGAAAGCATTTCTGAAGAAGAGAAATTTGTTAACATCAAGTATAGATTTAAGTGTCAGGAAGTCGTTTCTGAAAGTATTTGTATGGAGTGTAGCCATGTATGGAAGTGAAACATGGACGATAAATAGTTTGAACAAGAAGAGAATAGAAGCTTTCGAAATGTGGTGCTACAGAAGAATGCTGAAGATTAGATGGGTAGACCACATAACTAATAAGGAGGTATTGAATAGAATTGGGGAGAAGAGGACCTTGCGGTACAACTTGACTAGAAGAAGGGATCGGTTGGTAGGACTTGTTCTGAGGCATCAAGGGATCACCAATTTAGTATTGGAGGGCAGCGTGGAGGGTAAAAATCGAAGAAGGAGACTAAGAGATGAATACACTAAGCAGATTCAGAAGGATGTAGGTTGCAGTAGGTACTGGGAGATGAAGAGGCTTGCACAGGATAGAGTAGTATGGAGAGCTGCATAAAATCAGTCTCAGGACTGAAGACCACAAGAACAACAACAGATGTGATATTCCTAAAAAATGTGCACTCAAAAAATGTGCACTCTAACAGTCAATGAGTGGTCAGTCATATGTAGCTATGCTGCACTTGTCAGATTTGTTCCAATTTCAAAATTAATAAACTGGCTTCATGGGATATTTGTTTTTTGTGCGACAATAAGTTCAATTTCACGAATAAATATTAGTGGTGTGTAACTAACTTTCATTAATTTGAGACTTATTCTCACTTCATTTATTACTGATTTTAATTTCACTAGTTATATTTTATTAAGTAAGTATGATATAAGGAAAGAGGTCCATAAGTTTCATTACTTTCTTCTCAATGCATCAGAGCAGTAGCAGTCCACCAATAGTCTGTGAATAGTAGCAAAAATGTAACAAAAGAACTTGAATTGGTTAGTTTAAAAGAGGAGGAAGGGAACAAACTATGAGGTCATCAGTCCCTTGTTCCAAATAAAACAATGCCACATGCGTGAGAATAACACAGACGAGACATATAACACAAAATGGAAAGAAAGGAAAATCCACAAGAACGAAGGAAAGGAAACAAACACTAAGAGGAACAAAAGAGGACAAGAAAACTACAGAGGGATGCTAGAAGCAGAAGAGAGTAAAACAAGAAAGCAGATTATGGTGGCTAGCTGACCACGAGAATAAAAAGGAAAAGCCAGCCACTCTGCAACACATTAAAACCTCCACCCTAAAAACACTAGGGTGGAGGACACAGAGGGACAAAGGACATGTACTAAAACTTAGATCAACTGATACAACCCACCCTCACAAATAAAATGTAAAACTAAATCAGCCAATAAGGCACTGTGAGATAAAATGAGCGGCAAAGAGTCCAGTAATTCAAGATTTAGTCGGTGGGCACTCAAAATGGGACAGAGCACCAGAATATGGGTCACTGTCAACCAGGCTCCACACTGACACTGAGGCAGGTCTTCACGGCGCATGAGGTAACTGTGGGTCTCCCAAGTGTGTGGAGCCAGCAGAGGACAACTGATTCCCTGTGAGAGGCTCGCATGGAAAACTTCCACACATGTGTAGTCTCCTTAATGACATGCAGTTTGTTGTATGTACTGTTATGCCATTCATCTCTGAAAGCTGAAAAACCCTGTGGTGTAAGTCAGAATGCAAGTCAGGTTCAGAGATGCCCATCTCAAGAAGTGGTTTCCACGTAGCCTGTTTAGCTAGCCTGTCGGCAAGCTCACTGCCCGGAATTCTGACATTTCCTGGCCTCCACATAAACACCACTGAATGATGGGACTGGTCAAGGGCATAGATGGACTCCCAGATGGAAGTCACCAAAGAATAGCAAGGGTAGCACTGGTCGATAACTTCTAGGCTGCTCAAGGAGTCAGTACACAGAAGAAACAATTCCTCGGGACATGAATGGATATACTGAAGTGCACAAGATATGGCCACCAGCTCTGTAGTCAATACACTGCAGCCATTGGGCAAGGAATGCTCTACAATACGGCCTCTGTGGACAAACAACATTACCATCATCCATCAAGCGATCGGTGTAAACCACTACAGAACCCCGGAACACTACAAGAATCGAGAGGAAGTGACAGCAGAGTGCTGCAGGGTTAATGGAGTCCTTGAGGCCCTACAAAAGGTCCAGGTGAAGCTTCAGCCTACGTATACACTGTGGAGGTGTACATGAATGGAATTTGAGTAGAGGCAGTGAAGGGAAGGACTCCAGTTCAGGCAGAAGCGATCACACATGAAGAGGAATCGTTAGCCCTGACCTGGGCCGCCTATGCTGGAGGTGAACCACCATGGAAAAGAAGATGGTAATTAGGATGTTCAGGAGAGCTATAAATGTGTGCAACGTAACTGGCTAGCAGTTGTGCACGTCTGACCTTCAATGGAGAGATTCCAGCCTCCACCAGTACATTTGTCACCGGACTCGTCCTAAAAGCTCCTGTTGCTATGATGGGCTAGAGCCCATTATTGCGCCCTGTAGATGGCTCCCAGTAGGCGACGCTCACCAACAACATTACTGGAGCAGCAGTACGAAATGCAGAAGTTGGCTGCATACAGAGAAGGTCAGACGGAGGGCACGACAGCCGCTGCTAGAGCATTAATGGCCACTACAAATTGGACATGGAAAGTATGGAGCGACAGGAAGTTTTGGATAAAAATCAGGAGTGTCCCCAGAGACCCTACTCATACAATGTGGCCATGTCATGTCGTATGTTTCACGTAAGTCAAAAAAGATGTCAACCAGGTGTTGGCGTCTGGGAAAAGCTGTTCGGATGGCAGACTCGATAGACACAAGATTATCAGTAGTAGAGTGACCCTGGCGGAGGCCACCCTGACATGGAGCCAGTAGGCCACGTGACTCCAGGACCCAACACAACTGCTGACAACCCTAAGTTCCAGCAGCTTACAAACAACGTTGGTGAGGCTGATGGGCTGATAGCTATCCACATAAAGCGGGTTTTACCGGGTTTGAGCACCGGTATGATGGTGCTCTCCCGCCATTGCGATGGAAAGACCCCATTGCAACAGATTCAGTTTACGATGAGGAGGATATGGCACTTGTCATCAGATGAGAGATGTCTAATTATCTGGCAGTGGATCCGATCAGGCCCAGGAGCTGCGTCAGGGCAATGTGCAAGGGCACTGAGGAGCTTCCACTCTGTAAATGAGGTGTTATAGGATTCAATGTGTGTAGTGAATGAAAGGACTTTCCCTTATAGCCGCCGTTTGAGAGTGCAAAAGGCTGGGGGTAATTTTCCAACACAGAGGCTCGAGCAAAGTGCTCAGCAAAGTACTCAGAAATCGCATTTGCTTCGGTAGGTAACATGTCATTTATGGTAACATTGGGGACACCTGTTGGGGTCTGGTGCCCGAAAATACATTTGATCTTTGCCCAGACTTCGGAAGGTGACGTATGGCACCCAATGGTTGAGACATATCTCACCCAACACGCCTGTTTCCATCATTTGATAAATTGGTTAACGTGGGCACAGAGCCATTCAAAGGCTCCATTGAAGGGTGCTGCTTATGCTGTGTAAATCTCGCCAATGCTCCTTAATTGCTTCAGCAACTTCCAGCGACCACCAAGGGACTGCATTATGCCTCGGGCACCCTAAAGAGCGAGGGATCGCGTTTTCTGATGCAGAAACAATTGTTGTAGACACATGCTCAACCATCAAATCGATGTTACCGTGCGGGTGAGGTTCAACGATGACAGCAGAGGTGAAAGTTTCCCAGTCCGCCTTGTTTAAAGTCCATCTGGCAGGCGTCCGTGGACCTGATGGTGGGGCAGTGACAGGAAGATGGGGAAGTGATCACTACCACACAGGTCGCCATGTGCTCTCCAGTGGATAGATGGAAGGAGTCCTGGGCTGCAAATTGATATATCAATGGCAGAGTAACTTCCATGAGCCACACTAAAATTTTTGGTGGCCCCAGTATTTAACAGGCAGAGGTCGAACTGAGACAGTAAAGTTTCGACATCTCTGCCTCGGCCAGTAAGTATGGTACCACCCCACAAAGGGTTATGGGCATTAAAATCTCCCAAAAGTAGGAAAAGAGTAGGGAGTTGATCAATCAGTGCAGCTAATACATTCAAGAGTACTGCACCATCTGGAGGAAGATATACATTACAGACAGTTACTTCCTGCATACTCCTTAATCAGACAGCCACAGCTTCAAGAGGGTTTTGAAGGGGCACAGTGTCACTACAAATTGAGTTTAGGACATAAACGCAAACTCCACCTGACGCTCAATTATAGTCGCTACAGTTCCTGTAATATCCCTTATAGCTGTAGAGAGCTGGGGTCTCCATTGCCGGGAACCAGGTTTCCTGGAGGGCAATGCAGAGAGCAGGTGTAAAGCTTAACAGTTGCCGTAGCTCAGCCAGGCGGTGGAAAAAACCTTCACAATTCCACTGGAGGATGACATCATCGTGAGACTGTGAAGGCATGGAATATTCAATGAGGCAGTTTACACCTCAGAGTCACCTGCTGCCACTGACTTATTGCCCGAGCAGTCTATATCCACTGTGTCTGAGGGTCTGGCGAGATCTAGGTCCTCAGCAGATGCCAAAGTCACCGCCCCATCCTCAGACACGGAGCTTGTAGGTAGTGGTAGTGTGGGTACCACCGCAATTTCCTTGGTCTTAGGCGTTTTCTTTTTGGATTTCTCTCACTGCTCCTTGGGTTTCCCTGGCTGGGAGGACTTCACTGACTCAGTCTCTGTTACTGAGGATGAGTGTGACGCCCTACGACCAGCTGCTTTTGGGCTCTTCAGCCACTGGCGAGTGTCGTCTTTCCCACTAGCAGAAACCTGGGAAGGGAGTGACCCAAGGGACCCCTTCATAGCAAGAGAAGCTGAAGAAGACTTACAGTTCTCCAGGCTTAGAAGTGGGGATGGACGTCCCTGATGGGGTTGGGGGGGGGGGGGGGGAGGGGGGGGGGGGGGAAGTTGCTCCCAAAGCAGGTGGTGCAGGAGCAACAGGGAGGGAAATGCCCCCACCATCAAGGGGGCGGGTGTAGTCTTCCAGCTCTGAGAGGTGACTGCGGTTGGCGGAGCTGATGGTGCCAGAACAGTTGTAGTGGCAGCGTAAGACGATGTCATACACACAGGATGCAGGCATTCAAATTTTCTCTTAGCCTCAGTGTAGGTCAGTCGGTCCAGGGTCTTGTACTCCATGATTTTCCTTTGTTTCTGGAGGATCCTGCAGTCTGGCAAGCAAGGCAAACGGTGCTCTCCACAGTTGACACATATGGGAGATGGGGCACGTGGAGTATTTGGATGTGACGGGCATCCGTAATCTCGACATGTGATGCTGGATGTACAGCAGGAAGACATATGGCCGAATTTCCAGCACTTAAGGCACTGCATTGGGAGAGGTATATAAGGCTTTACACCACAGTGGTAGACCATCACCTTGACCTTCTAGGGGAATGTATCACCCTCTAAGGCCGAGATGAAAGCACGAGTGGCAACCCGATTATCCCTCGGACCCCAGTGGACACGCCGGAAGAAATGTACACCTCACTGCTCTAAATTGATGTGCAGCTCATCGTCAGACTACAAAAGAAAGTCTCTGCGAAATATGATACCCTGGACTATATTTAACCTCTTATGAGGCGTGATGGTTACAGAAGCTTCTTCCAGCCTGTCACAAGCGAGTAACGTCCCATGACAGGACAGAGGAGCTGGATGCTGTTTTGATCAAGACTGACCTACATCTCATTTTTGACAAGCCCTCCACCTCCTCAGACATGCCTCCAAAATGTTCCACAGTTAACTGAGGCTTCATGGACATGAAAGATTCCCATCATCTCTTGTACATGCGAGGTACCGGGGCAAATAAGCTTCAGTGCCATCCTTAGCCTGGCGATCCTCCCATGATGTGGCCAGGGAGGGGTACAATTTGGGTTCATATTTCTTAACACTGAAGTTAGACCCTGGCCACCAGCAAGAGATGACGTACTACGCTTCATGGTGTGATCCAACCTGCTGCCACCCACTCTGACCAGGGATCCTCCCCACAGGTGCCACACAGCCACAGCAAAGGCCACCTGGCAGGATGACCATTGCTGGGAGTCCTGATGCCCCAGGGAGATGGGCATCTACCTCTTGGCATACATGGGGAATTAACGACACGGGCATCAGCAGAGCTATCCTTGTGTGGTCTGGGGGCTACAACCAACAGGGTGCATGCCGACCCCATCACAACAGACCAGCTATCATGCTGGATATCAGATGCAAAGAAGTCCATGGTCATTGTCATCACAGAAAGCGACACTGCATAGTGCATGGTGGAAAACGCACCCAGGAAGGTGGCATCACCCAAGAGATGGAGAATGAGTGGGACTGAAATCGACGACAAGAAAGTGGGCTAAAGATCTCAATGCACGACAGACACGATGCACCATGTAAGGCGCCCTTCCCCAGTTGGCTCGCTATTCACGAAAATTTTGAAGAATGGAGGTCAAACCCTACAGGGGACCATCACATAAAGGCCAAAATGTGTGAAACTCCTTTTAGTCACCTCTTACGACAGGCAGGAAAACCTCAGGCCTATTCTAATCCCCGGACCCACAGAGGGGAAAGAATTTGAGCCCCCAGCTAAATTTTGTGACAGATTCTGCACTTGAGAAATGGAAAAAAAGACATTTTAGTTCCGATGGTAATAGCCAGAATCAATCACATGTTACACAACCAAACCTTAAAGACTGTATACAATCTGAAAAAGACCAGTGACTCCAGATGGCAACGGGAAAAGAACCATTCACAGGCAATCTGTAGCACAGACGTCATTTCTTTTTAACACCCAGCTACACAGCTCATTGAAAAGCCAGCCTCCATTGGTGACACATTAGCAGGGTAGCAAGTTGCATATTTAGGTTTCCCTGTGTGCTTTCTTAGTTTACTTATTAAGTTAGTCATGACTGCGTGGATAGGATGGGTGCATGCTGTGTGTGAAAGCAGAAGAAGCTGGCTGCAGTTTATAAACAGCCAAATACACTTTTGGCTACAGTCAGCCACCTTCAGGCTGCTGCTTATAATTTTAATTAATATTGTGTTTTTACAGGTTGCTGGTGAGGAGGAAAGTTAGTTATTAGTATTTGATTAATGATCTCATTCATAAGCAGCCATATCACACTCATCACAGTCGCTCAAGAAAGTTATAATTAAGCTTTACTTGTTTAATCAGAACTGGAAGATGACTCTCCTTGCCCACAGCCTCGATGATTCGAAGCGATCTGCAATCCTGTGTAAATAAAATGTCTTGGTTTTCTTGCATTGCATTAGTCAGTCAGGAAACCTCAGACCAAGAGGAAAGTTTGATTTGATAGAGTTTAATTATCTGATGAAATAATGGAGCTCTTGGATCTAATAATTGCAGGTTCGTTTCCAATTCATCGGAAGTTCCCTTCTGATTACCAACGAAACGACACCTCCATGCAAATTTCCAATTAGAGAATACATATATAATGAAATTCTTTACACACCTTTGATGTACGAGGGCAGTTCAATAAGTAATGCAACACATTTTTCTTCTGAAACAGGGGTTGTTTTATTCAGCATTGAAATACACCAGGTTATTCCCCAATCTTTTAGCTACACAACACTAGTTTTCAACGTAATCTCCATTCAATGCTACGGCCTTACGCCACCTTGAAATGAGGGCCTGTATGCCTGCACGGTACCATTCCACTGGTCGATGTCGGAGCCAACGTCGTACTGCATCAATAACTTCTTCATCATCCGCGTAGTGCCTCCCACGGATTGCGTCCTTCATTGGGCCAAACATATGGAAATCCGACGGTGCGAGATCGGGGCTGTAGGGTGCATGAGGAAGAACAGTCCACTGAAGTTTTGTCAGCTCCTCTTGGGTGCGAAGACTTGTGTGAGGTCTTGCGTTGTCATGAAGAAGGAGAAGTTCGTTCAGATTTTTGTGCCTACGAACACGCTGAAGTCGTTTCTTCAATTTCTGAAGGGTAGCACAATACACTTCAGAGTTGATCGTTTGACCATGTGGAAGGACATCGAACAGAATAACCCCTTCAGCGTCCCAGAAGACTGTAACCGTGACTTCACCGGCTGAGGGTATGGCTTTAAACTTTTTCTTGGTAGGGGAGCGGGTGTGGCGCCACTCCATTGATTGCCGTTTTGTTTCAGGTTCGAAGTGATGAACCCATGTTTCATCGCCTGTAACAATCTTTGACAAGAAATTGTCACCCTCAGCCACATGACGAGCAAGCAATTCCGCACAGATGGTTCTCCTTTGCTCTTTATGGTGTTCGATTAGACAACGAGGGACCCAGCGGGAACAAACCTTTGAATATCCCAACTGGTGAACAATTGTGACAGCACTACCAACAGAGATGTCAAGTTGAGCACTGAGTTGTTTGATCGGGATCCGTCGATCATCTCGAACGAGTGTGTTCGCACGCTCCACCATTGCAGGAGTCACAGCTGTGCACGGCCGGCCCGCACGCGGGAGATCAGACAGTCTTGCTTGACCTTGCGGTGATGATGACACACGTTTTGCCCAACGACTCACCGTGCTTTTGTCCACTGCCAGATCACCGTAGACATTCTGCAAGCGCCTATGAATATCTGAGATGCCCTGGTTTTGCGCCAAAAGAAACTCGATCACTGCCCGTTGTTTGCAACGCACATCCGTTACAGACGCCATTTTAACAGCTCCGTACAGCGCTGCCACCTGTCGGAAGTCAATGAAACTATACGAGACGAAGTGGGAATGTTTGAAAATATTCCACAAGAAATTTCCGGTTTTTTCAACCAAAATTGGCCGAGAAAAAAAATGTGTTGCATTACTTATTGAACTGCCCTCGTAAATGCTCAGTATATATTTTGTTGAGTAGCATACAATACATTTTCAATCTCTTTCTTCCAGTAATCTCGATAGCAAAATTACAATTATTCAGTGCGGCTATTTGACACGGAGAAAATCCTAGAAGTCCCCTCAACACACACCAGAAAGAATATTACAAAGAGTAATTATGTGCTAATGGAATAGTAATAGTACTGCACTACTTTGCGCATCGATTCTGCGAGTATATAGATGGTCAAGTAGCAAACGTAATTCACTCATAGAATTGTACAGGGATAATTAGTAGAATATTAAGAGATATTACAATTGCCCCTCGCAGCGAGCAAAGTTAATGATAATACACTTTGCGAGCTAACCGTAAATTTTGTTGTCTCGTTTATTCAAAAGAGAAATATTTTGAAGATTTGTTTTTTAGAAGTTTACTGTAGAGTGTATGAGTAACATGTTAAGACTGTATGTTACCAGAAGACCTAGTCTGTGACTTTTACATGTAGCGGGGTATATATGCATCCCACGTACACAACCAGAGAAGATATAAATCAGTATGATCGCGGACAAGGTCTACCCATTTGGGAGCTGGCCTTCAGAGGGAAACCCTGGAAAACCCGGAAGAATAGACCCCAGCTCAGGTATTAAAGATGATAGGAAGGCCTAAACAAAGTGATTTTGAAATGTATAAAAACTTGATAGATGAGGTAGATAGAAAAGTGCCTCATAACCAAAAAAATCTTTACAACAGCATTTCAAAAAAATTTTTTTTTTTAATTTCTTCTTTCGACAGTGTAGGCAGAGATCATGTAGTGGAGCCAATGAAACAGGAACACTGGGTAGGCGACATACAGCACTTGGTGGAGGTGGTACGGAGGGCAGGCGATGAGTGACGGTACAGGACACAAGCTGGTAATGTGCCGTAGAAACAGCAAGATGGTCTCAGGAACAGATGGTCAGGGACATGAACATGGAACAGGTTTAAAGTGGAATGAGAAAAGATTCTGACTGAATAAATCCCTGGAAGAGAGTGGATTAAGGCACTGAAGTCCATATTTCATCGTTTAATTCAAAGTCGGAATTGATTATTTATTCTTCAATTTGTATTAGACTGGAATATCCATCAGTCCTGAAAATCGTGAATTTTATTGTCGTCCTCAATTATGAAGTTGTTCAGAATCACAACTGCAGATCGTCCAAAGTATTTCAAAAGAAACTGTGTTAATTTAATTTTGCTGTAGCATGTGCCAAATGTATTCCTCCCAAAAATTTTCTTAATCTAATCGTCAATTTGATATAGTTCAGGTGGAAGTAAGGCACTGAATCTGTCCGAATTTTGTTTTCAAGTATGAAATTATGGATAAAATTCAAGTTCATACATGAGGAAAAATTTAAAATATAGGCATGTGACATCGAATACACATAAAATTACATTCTTCCAGTACAAATATCTGAAAAATTTTCATCTTGGTATTATTGTTATTTGATCTGCAGATCCACCTGCAATTAAACAATATTAATGGTGATGTATGCTCATTTATCTCAGCATCCACTTGGAGAATCTTTGTCATTCTCTCATGAACATTAATGGCGAATTGTTGTGAATTGTGGTTTATTAGTCTCATAACATACATAATCTAAATCATTTGATTCAGGTACAGGAGACACATCAAAATTTTGGTAAAGTTTTACCATATACATACAACACCTGATTTTAACAAATGGTACCATAACAATAATGCAATATAAAAATACACATACAATAAAAAACTAACAATTAATTACAACAACTGATTTTAACAAATGGTATCACAATAATAATACAATTTTGTTACACATACAATAAATGGCTAACAATTAATTACCCCTTGCTCAAATTATCATGTCATCCTCTATGAATTCTTCTACTGAATAGTAGCATTTCTCCCAGAGAATTTGCTGTAGCCTTATTTTTAGACTCTTTGGCTTCATATTAAATATATTTTTGCTCATTAGCTTGTTATATATTGTCATCCCCATACACTGTAGAGTTCGTGCATATAATTTCAAATGGTGTGTGGGTAACGTAAAATTATTTTTATTTCTTGTTAGGATTTGCAGATTCCGAAATAATGGGCGACAAGATTCTGCTTGTTGTGCACTACACATGTATCTTATAATTTTCTTTTGCAGATTGAGTATTCGAGATAAACTACTTGAATTTCCCCAGAAAATGATACCATACCTAATGACAGATTCAAAATAACTATGATATGCTATTTTTCATGTACTCATGTCAGTAGAGTTTGCTAGTATGTGCATTGCAAATGCAAAGCCCCTTAGTTTATTTGATAGGAACTGAATATGTGTACTCCAGCTTATGTTGTTGTCCACATTTAGTCCTAGGAATTTGACTGTGTTAACTTCTTCCATAGGATAATTGTGATGATGTATTTTAAGATCCACACATTTCAAATGTTTGGTTTGAAATTTACCATATTGGTTTTTGCAATGTTCAGTTTCAAGCCATTTAACTGGAACCAGTTTTCTAGAGTACCCATTGTGCTCACAATGGAGCTCTGATTTTTTTTCTGCATCATCTTCAATTAAAACAGAAGTATCATCCGCAAACAGAACTGACGGGAAATTTATATTTATGGGCAAGTCATTTACATAGAATAGGAACAGGATTGGCCCCAAAATGGAGCCTTGAGGCACACCTTGTGATACTGTACTCCATTTAGAATAATAATTCACTGCATTTGATGTGACACTTACCCTTTGCTTTCTGTTGTGCAAGTATGATGTGAGCCATTTCAGAGCTTTGTCCTTAATCCCATATTTGTTTAATTTGTAGATAAGCAAGTCATGGTTCACCGAGTCAAATGCTTTTGAAAGATCGCAGAAGATACCTGCGACTTTACTCCTCTGATTCAATGACTTGTATATCTTCTCAATAAAGTTATTTACTGCATCCAGTGAGTTTTTTTCTTGTTGGAATCCAAATTGGTTACTTACAATAATATCATTTTTTGCGATAAAATTTTTGATCTGATTTTCAGCTACTTTCTCTAATATTTTTGACAGGATTGGGAGAATAGAAATAGGGCGATAGTTTCCCATATCTTCCCTTGACCCTTTCTTGAACAGAGGTCTCACTTCGGCATATTTTAACACATCAGGAAAGCACCCCTGTTCAAAAGATTGGTTGATTATTTTAGCTAGTGGGGGTGCTATTATGTAATATACTGTTTTAATCACTTTACTTGGTGTCCCATTCCACCCAGCAGAATGTTTATTTTTTAATGACAATATAACATTTTTCACATCCTTTATTGTGACTTTTTTAAAATCTGTGAGATACTCAGCTTCTTGATCGAGTCCAAAGGGATTTACTTTACTCTGATATCATGCTACATCAACTTCTGACTTTGCTACATTTATGAAGAATTCATTTAAACACTCTGATATTTGAGCTTGGTTTACAACAACGTTATCATCTACTTTAATCTTAGTTATTTCATTGCTACTGACTTTAACACCTAATTCTGATTTGACAACAGACCACACTGCCTTTGTCTTACTATTATGCTGTAAAATAAACTTATTGTTTGCCATTTGTTTTGCTGCCTTTACAACTTTTTTGAATATGGCTTTATAATGTTTCACATACACAGCAAAATGTCTGTTTTTGTTAGATTTCAGTTCATTATGTAGTTGCCTCTTTCTGGCACTAGAAATTTTTATACCCTGAGTTATCCATTTAATCTTCCTAGTCATTTTGTTACATTTGGTTTTAAGTGGAAAAGTTTCATTAAATATTTCAAGAAAGCTACCAAGAAATTTGTTAAAGTTAGTACTACTTGAGATACAGCTGTCATAAGGCCATTCAACCTCTCTTAACTTATTGCTAGATATAGTTAGGTTTTTTTCATTGCAGTTCCTTTTCATGTGGCTTTTGTTACGTGAAATTTCTTTATAGAGTTTTGGTAGTTCAATGAATAATGCAGAGTGGTCAGAGATTCCTAAATCCAAGCAAAACTTATTAACATCTTCAAACACATAATTTGTTAAAAAATAATCAATACAGGCCGCTGCTATTATTTTATTGATCTCTCTCGCATCAAGAACTAATCTTATGTTGCCTCCAGGCTTTGGAACGATTAACAACGGAGAACAATATGGGCTCATTGATGGCTCAATCAGGTCCCATTTTAGCATTCTAATTACCTCCTTTTGAACAGATTGTTTTAATCGCCAGGGGATTGGATAGTTCGTGTGACAGTAAGTTTGATGTGGCTTTACTTGCAAGTGGCAAATATACCCTCTGATAATTCCCGGTTTCTCATCAAAAATCTCTTCATAAGCCACTAACAGATGATGAAGCTGCTGCCTTTGTTCTATGGTAAGCTGCTTTGATTCAGTGGCTTTAAGTATTGCTGTTTGATTAAAGTCTTCATTCTGCATCGAATTATTTGAAAAATCCTTCCAACGACCGTTTGTAGTATCAATTAATTGAATGGTGGCATTGTGACAATAATTCTTATGCACATCTCCTTTCTATTTAAGTCCAGTGCTATCTCTCCTCCATTTATTCTAAATTTAACTTTCCCTTCCGAAAAATCAATCTGACAATCATACTCCTGCATACTCCCAATACCAAAAATACAATCCACTAACAACTTCTGTACTACAAGGAACGTGCATCTTATTGCTACATTTCCCATCTTCATCTCCAATTGGGTTTGTACTTTGACATTGGGAGAGCGCACTCCTACAGCTCCGATGATTTTACAGTTTTGTACCGGTAAAATTGGTACCTTCCTCTTCTTAACAATTATCCAAAATAGATCGCCTGAAATGACACTGGCGGAAGCGGCGGTGTCTAGTATTGCATTCGTTGGATTCTCCTCTATTTCGACAAATACCTCCGATACATGAACACTCGATCTTACATTCTGACACATTGTTAAATCTTTCGTCAACTCTTCAGTTAATAGCTCGCCGTCATTATATCATAACATTTGTTACTCGCCCCTAACAGATCCCCTGACCGCTCTAATTTCCAATTAGAGAATTCATAGAATTATGCAGGGATAATTAGTAGAATATAAAGATATATTACATGCTTCAGGTTGTAGCAGTAGCAGAGTATCTGGTGTGTTGCACGGGACACCTCAGCTGTCACTTGTTTTGCTCACAGGCTCTGCTGACACAGCACCTTGCAGTGTTCCCAAAGTGGTGGATTGTCCCTCACGACAGGGTGAGTAATACGTTCACATCAGTCAAGGCCGAGGGTCAATGTGGAGGCCGACTGTCTGGCCTTGCCCACTCACAGGTGGCCTTTCCTTTGGCAGGGTCCAAGAAGTTACACAGGGAAGTGCTGTGCTAGTTACTGGGAGTTCCAATGTTCTGTCATGGAGCTCATTTAGAGAGTATTGTTCAGACCAGAAAGAAAGCCAATGTGCACTCGGTATGTCTGCCAGGGGAGGGGGCTTATCCGAGATGTGGAGAAGGCTTTGCCTGCGGTTACTTAGCTTGCAGGATGCAGTTATCTGCAAGTCGTGGTTCATCCTGGCACCAATGACACCTGTTGCTTGTGTTTTGAGACCATCCTCAGTTCGTACAGGTTGCTAGCAGAAGTGATGAAGACTGCTGGCATTGCTCGTGGAGTGCAAGCAGAGCTCACAGTTTGCAGCATTGCTCCAGAGTTCATTGAGGTCCTTTGCTTTGGAACTGAATGGAGAGTCTCAGCCAAATGGTTCGTTGACTCTGTGCCAGTCTTTGTTGCAGATTTCTGAACCTGTGTTATCAAGTGGATAAGTGTATGACTGTCTTCGATAGGACGGAAGCACGCTACACAAAGGAAGCAGCTAACTCGAGAAGCAGAGTACTCGTGGAGCACACACGTAGGTTTTCTAGGCTAGACGGTATTCATAGATACTTTGATGAACACTGTCCAGTCGACACACAGACAGCGAAATCGTACCGTGTTCAGAGTAAAATTTTATCAGTAAATTGTTGAAGAAGTCACAACAAATTTCCAAAATTTACTGCCCTGCACTCAAATTATTCTCTGGCCTGAGAGCTGGTTGAAACCCATCACGGAATGTATGGCATAAAGACAGATTAGATGCCACAGAATGGAGAAAGTCCATCGCAGTAGACAAAAATATTCTCCATTTTGAGGTCAAAGCTGAGTGTGACAGAGAAGTTATCCGGACGCGCATAACAGGACCAAGTGAAATCGAGTTAATTATTGGAAGTTTTTAGCAGCCACCCACTCCACTGTTACAGTTTTAGAGTCATTTAAAGGAAGTCTACACTCAGAAATGTGGTAACACTCACATCATGGAATATTACTTGGAGGCGACGTTAACCGACTGAGTACAGACTAGAACGTCTATTGATTCATTACAGGGCTACGGACAATCAGTCTTGTGAAGCACTTTTGAAAAAATTTTTGAAAACTGTCTTTATAAGATAATCAGACAACCCACACACAATGGAAACATTTTAGGCCCTGTAGCTACAAACAGGTCTCACCTTATTGACAGTGTCAGTGCAGAAACAGAGATTAGTGTTCATGATGTCTTCACAGAAGTATTGGTTACTAAAGTTAATAAGTCAATCAACAAGGCTATGAGAGTATTTTTGTTAGAAAGAGCAGATGAGCAGTTGTTAGCATCTCATTTGGACCACGACTGGACATCGTTTAGTTTCAGTATGACGGACGTAGAGGAATTACGGGCAAAGTTCAAACAGTTTGCAAATTGCGTTCGGGAAATGTACGTGCTAAGTAAATAGATTAAGGATAGAAAAGACCCACTGTGGTTTAATAATAAAATCCAGAAAATGTCGAGGAAGAAAATACTGTTGCACTCTCGGTTCAAAAGAGAATGCACAAATGGCGACAGGGAAAAGTTAGTAGAAATTCATGTGGCTATACAGAAATCAATGTACGAAACAAACAACCACCACCATCATACATCAGCAGGAAATCTTGTCGAGAGCTGAAGAAAATTCTGGTCCCAAATAAAATCACTAAGTGGGTGGAAGGCTCCTATCCAGTCACTTGTTGACAGGTCTCGTGTGGTAGTAGCGGATAGCAAAAGGAAAGCCAAAGTTTTAAATTTGACATTCAACAAATTATTCAGCAGAAGGATCTACTAACCTGACCATCATACATACTCCTACATAGACGACATGGTAATAGGCATCCCTGGCATAGAGGAGCAACTGAAAAAGTTGAAAGCAAGTAACTCACCAGGACCGAGTGAAATCTGAATTCTGTTTTACAGAGACTGCTCTATGGCATTTCCCCCTTACTTAGCTTGCAGTTATCACAAATCTCTTGCCCAGTACAAAGACTCAAGTGACTAGAAAGAAGCACAGGTGATTCATGTGTATAAAAAACGTAAAAGAACAGACCCACAAAATTACAGACCAATATCCTTAACATTGGTTTGCTGCAAAACTTCTCAAACATATTTTCCATTCGACCACGATAAATTTCCTCGAAATGGAAAAGTTTCTGTGACCAAATCAACACGATTTTCGAAAGCACTGCTCACGCGAAACTCTGCTTGCCGTTTCCTCATATTGCATCCTGTGAATCGTCGATTAATGGCAACAGGTAGGTTCTGTACATGTAGATTTCCGAAAAGTGTTTCCCACTGTGCCCCACTGCAGACTGTTAACAAAGGTATGAGCATACAGAATCAATACCCAGATATGTGAGTGGCTCGAAGAGTATTTATGTATTAGATCTCAGTACATTGTCCTCGACAGCACGCGTTCGTCAGAGATAAAGAGTATTGTCGGGAGTTCCTGCAGGAACTTTTTGGAACATTCTTATTCTCTACATACGTGAACGATCTGATGGACAGAGTGAGCAGCAATTTGCGGCTGTTTGCTGATGGTGCTGCGATGTATGGAAAAACGTCATTGTTAAGTAGCTGTAAGATAACACGAGATGACTTAGTCAAATTTCTAGTTGGTTTTATTTACTTATTCTCACATTAGAAATGAACATACTATACACAGTTATGACTACATTTCTTTTCCGAAATCTTGGCCACTTTCAGTGCATTTTCTGTTCCTCGATGAATTTCATCTTATGTGCAAGAGGCCGGACACAGTCGGCACTGAAGCACATGATGAACAGTCTGGTTGTCCCCACAGTTACACTGAATATCATCTCGATCAGTGTAGGCCCATCTTGCCAAATTAACATTTGATCTGGCAACTCCAGATCTCAGTCTATTCCGGGACTCCCACATCGTCCATTTCTCACCACAGCCAGGAGGTAGAGTTTCTGAAACTCTTTTCCAGCCAGGTAGAAGGTAGGTCATAGCCCTTCATTGTTGTTGTTCTAAGTGCTGTCAATGTTCTAAGGAAACTTTTTCCTCGACTTGAGACACTTTGAGCGCGATTTGTGCCCATACAGAGGATGCATTCTCTCCTGCTCCACTTTCTTTCTGTCCTCATTCACAGGTATTTCTCTTCAAATAAGGAGTGGTGCTATTTCTGTAAGGTGGTAAAGCCATCCTACTGGAGGGGATTTCAAGGAACCTGTTACGATTTTGCATGTGTCCCTGAGATGTATGTCCACCTGTTTGGCACGTGTTGAATTACACGAAACAGAACATGCGTACTCTGCCGCAGAATAGCATAGTGCCACTGCAGAGATTTGTAGAGTTTCAGGTTGACTACCCACTGTGATTCAGCCAGTTCCCAAAGAAGATTGTTCACAGTAGAAACTTTTGACTCACTTCTTGGAAGTAAGAGATCTATCAGGTGTTACTCTGAGATATTTCGGGGTCTCTCGGTGTTCCAGTTCAACACCTGACCGCCAGTCTTTAATTATTAACTACCTTCTCTGTTTAACAAGGGAAAACCTGCACTTGGGTGTCTATGCGATTTGGTTTATGTTGGTTTGTGTGGTGGTTCCTAGAAAGTTGTTTAAGGGCATTCATGAGGGTGTTCTCCACTGATTCAAAATCTGTGGTCTGGGTGGCTAGAGGAAGGTCACCAGCACACAAGAAGATCTGGTTATTGGGTTCTAGATGAGTCATGTACACATTGAACAGAATTGGAGCCAGCAGACTTCTCTGTGGGAGGCTGTTTTCCTGTAGTTTTCCCTGGAAGTTGACACAGAACCTGTGAAAGAGTGGTACTGAGCATAGCTAGGCTAAAACCCTCAGTCAGGGTGTAGGTCTTGGCTGGTTGGTTGTAGCTGGTGACTAACAGTGTCATACACTGCTGAAAAGTCAACAAATAGCACTCCCATCACCTTAAAAGCTTCAAGCCTACATTCTGTAAAGTGAGTGAGATTCAGCAGTTGTCCAGTACAGTGTCAGCGATGGGTGACAGATGATTTAAAATCAATCTTACCAGCAATTTGTACAGGTGACATAGTAGCACTGCAACTGACTTAAATTCTTTGGATTATTTCGTTCTTTGCCAGGTTTCAGCAAAGCCGTTACTCAGCTCTTCCGTTTGGCTTCCGCTCACACTGTTGATGAAAAGTTTCTTTGTTGTCAAGCAAAAGTGCTTAATTTCTTCAGCTCCAAGCGAGCTGACTTTCCATTTTTGCTCTTTTTGATAGCCCTCTGTAATTCTTCTATGTTGAATGATGCTCTTCTCTTTGGAGTTTTGGGTTTTGTGATTCGTGGGTCGCCTTCCCATTCAGCAGTAACTGATGTGCTATGTGATTTGCAGTGATACTACGATGTGCAGTGGTCTGAGTCAGTTCATTGCTTAGACATCTCAGACTTCTCCAAACTTTATGTCTGTCTCTTTTCAAATTCTAGTTTTCTACAGTTTTTATCTGATTATCCTTTTGTTTTTCCCTTATAGAGGAAATGAGGTGGTTTCTTGCTTCCACAGTTATTTCACTGAAAGCATATTCATCAAATAAGTTGTTGTACTCTGCGAGTAGAGTGGCTCAGTCCTATCGAAGCCCAGAGATAACACGATTGACAGCAAAGAGGGATAGACATTCTCGACAGTCTCTTTAGAGCCACGTCAAAGCCGTCATAGCATCTGGGTAAAGGTTCTGTGTTAGCACGTATCAGTACCGTACCACTGGTGCTCTACAGTCGCTAACAGAATTGCAAGTTTCCGTCTGATGTCAACAGTGTTCGCATGGGATTCGGCGGACCTGCTAAGCCACATCTCCGGTGGCTCTGTGCCACGAGCACGCCCTGTATCACAATACAGGAAGACTGGGGGCAGCAGCTCACCCACTTGCACTCAGAGCCTCAGCGCAATGATGCCACCATTCGTGCTTAGTGCAGTAAGCCTGATCCAAGTTGCTACTGTGACAGTTTCTTGCTGCATTATTTGTAACAAGTCTTCATACACTTAGAGAATTACAAGTTAAGTAAATCTTCTGTTTACGGTGTTAACTTTTTCGCCAATCCTTTCTGCTCCTTTCCAGCTTTCCTACAACAGTTGCCACAGCACTCTGTAGCCCACCTCTCCTTACCGTTGCATACCAAGTCGGACACGACGTTTTCTATTCGAGATACTTTGTCATTCGACAATCCTGCAAATCTTGACCAGCCAGCCTATTTAAAATTTTACATACTGTGAAAAGATATTTTCTGAGGTCTGGTGGAGCAAATAATTGGCACATTATTGGTCTGTAATGTTAGTTGCAGCTTTACTGTATGATTAAATGATGATGGCGTCCTCTTGGGTAAAATATTCCGGAAGTAAAATAGTCCCCCATTCGGATCTCCGGGCGGGGACTACTCAAGAGGACGTCGTTATCAGGAGAAAGAAAACTGGCGTTCTACGGATCGGAGTGTGGAATGTCAGATCCCTTAATCAGGCAGGTAGGTTAGAAAATTTAAAACGGGAAATGGATAAGTTAAAGTTAGATATAGTGGGAATTAGTGAAGTTCGGTGGCAGGAGAAACAAGACTTTTGGTCAGGTGACTACAGGGTTATAAATACAAAATCAAATAGGGGTAATGCAGGAGTAGGTTTAATAATGAATAAAAAAAATAGGAGTGCGGGTTAGCTACTACAAACAGCATAGTGAACGCGTTATTGTGGCCAACATAGACACAAAGCCCATGCCTACTACAGTAGTACAAGTTTATATGCCAACTAGCTCTGCAGATGATGAAGAAATGGATGAAATGTATGACGAGATAAAAGAAATTATTCAGGTAGTGAAGGGAGACGAAAATTTAATAGTCATGGGTGACTGGAATTCGTCAGTAGGAAAAGGGAGAGAAGGAAACATAGTAGGTGAATATGGGTTGGGGGGAAGAAATTAAAGAGGAAGCCGCCTTGTAGAATTTTGCACAGAGCGTAACTTAATCATAGCTAACACGTGGTTCAAGAATCATAAAAGAAGGTTGTATACCTGGAAGAATCCTGGAGATACTAAAAGGTATCAGATAGATTATATAATGGTAAGACAGAGATTTAGGAACCAGGTTTTAAATTGTAAGACATTTCCAGGGGCAGATGTGGGTACTGACCACAATCTATTGGTTATGAACTGCAGATTGAAACTGAAGAAACTGCAAAAAGGTGGGAATCTAAGGAGATGGGACCTGGATAAACTGAAAGAACCAGAGGTTGTTCAGAGTGTCAGGGAGAGCATAAGGGAACACCTGACAGGAATGGGGGAAAGAAATACAGTAGAAGAAGAATGGGTAGCTCTGAGAGATGAAGTAGTGAAGGCAGCAGACGATCAAGTAGGTAAAAAGGCGAGGGCTAATAGAAATCCTTGGGTAACAGAAGAAATATTGAATTTAATTGATGAAAGGAGAAAATATAAAAATGCAGTAAATGAAGCAGGCAAAAAGGAATACAAACGTCTCAAAAATGAGATCGACAGGAAGTGCAAAATGGCTAAGCAGGGATGGCTAGAGGGCAAATGTAAGGATGTAGAGGCTTGTCTCACTAGGGGTAAGATAGATACTGCCTACAGGAAAATTAAAGAGACCTTTGGAGAGAAGAGAACCACTTGTATGAATATCAAGAGCTCAGATGGCAACCCAGTTCTAAGCAAAGAAGGGAAGGCAGAAAGATGGAAGGAGTATATAGAGGGTTTATACAAGGGCGATGTGCTTGAGGACAATATTATGGAAATGGAAGAGTATGTAGATGAAGACGAAATGGGAGATAAGATACTGCGTGAAGAGTTTGACAGAGCACTGAAAGACCTGAGTCGAAACAAGGCCCCGGGAGTAGACAACATTCCATTAGAACTACTGATGGCCTTGGGAGAGCCAGTCATGACAGAACTCTACCATCTGGTGAGCAAGATGTATGAGACAGGCGAAATACCCTCAGACTTCAAGAAGAATATAATAATTCCAATCCCAAAGAAAGCAGGTGTTGACAGATGTGAAAATTACCGAACCATCAGTTTAATAAGTCACAGCTGCAAAATACTAACGCGAATTCTTTACAGACGAATGGAAAAACTGGTAGAAGCGGATCTCGGGGAAGATCAGTTTGGATTCCGTAGAAATGTTGGAACACGTGAGGCAATACTAACCTTACGACTTATCTTAGAAGAAAGATTAAGAAAAGGCAAACCTACG
Source organism: Schistocerca serialis cubense (assembly GCF_023864345.2). Classification (NCBI taxonomy): domain Eukaryota; kingdom Metazoa; phylum Arthropoda; class Insecta; order Orthoptera; family Acrididae; genus Schistocerca; species Schistocerca serialis. The sequence continues at coordinate 54,315,592 of NC_064639.1, forward strand.
TTTCTAGCATTTGTAGACTTAGAGAAAGCTTTTGACAATGTTAACTGGAATACTCTCTTTCAAATTCTGAAGGTGGCAGGTATAAAATACAGGGAGCGAAAGGCTATTTACAATTTGTACAGAAATCAGATGGCAGTTATAAGAGTCGAGGGGCATGAAAGGGAAGCAGTGGTTGGGAAAGGAGTGAGACAGGGTTGTAGCCTCTCCCCGATGTTATTCAATCTGTATATTGAGCAAGCAGTAAAGGAAACAAAAGAAAAATTCGGAGTAGGTATTAAAATTCATGGAGAAGAAGTAAAAACTTTGAGGTTCGCCGATGACATTGTAATTCTGTCAGAGACAGCAAAGGACTTGGAAGAGCAGTTGAACGGAATGGACAGTGTCTTGAAAGGAGGATATAAGATGAACATCAACAAAAGCAAAACGAGGATAATGGAATGTAGTCAAATTAAATCGGGTGATGCTGAGGGAATTAGATTAGGAAATGAGACACTTAAAGTAGTAAAGGAGTTTTGCTATTTAGGGAGTAAAATAACTGATGATGGTCGAAGTAGAGAGGATATAAAATGTAGACTGGCAATGGCAAGGAAATCGTTTCTGAAGAAGAGAAATTTGTTAACATTGAGTATAGATTTAAGTGTCAGGAAGTCGTTTCTGAAAGTATTTGTATGGAGTGTAGCCATGTATGGAAGTGAAACATGGACGATAACTAGTTTGGACAAGAAGAGAATAGAAGCTTTCGAAATGTGGTGCTACAGAAGAATGCTGAAGATAAGGTGGGTAGATCACGTAACTAATGAGGAGGTATTGAATAGGATTGGGGAGAAGAGAAGTTTGTGGCACAACTTGACTAGAAGAAGGGATCGGTTGGTAGGACATGTTCTAAGGCATCAAGGGATCACCAATTTAGTATTGGAGGGCAGCGTGGAGGGTAAAAATCGTAGAGGGAGACCAAGAGATGAATACACTAAACAGATTCAGAAGGATGTAGGTTGCAGTAGGTACTGGGAGATGAAGAAGCTTGCACAGGATAGAGTAGCATGGAGAGCTGCATCAAACCAGTCTCAGGACTGAAGACCACAACAACAACAACAACTGTTAGTTGGGTATTGGGGACCCTAGAGACATGTCGGCTGATATTGCTGTTACCAAATATATCATGAATTGAAGGAAGGAAGAAAGGAAGGAAGGAGGGAAGATTGGGTTTAATGTCCTGTTGATATTGAGGTCATCAGAGATGGGTCACAAACACAAGATATCTGTGAAGTGCTCCAATGAACATTACGTAATCACAGCATCAAACCTAATTAAAGGTATGTTTGGTTCATACAGTAAAAACTTAAAAGTACCAATTTGTGAAAAGACAATGCTTCTGTAGCGAGAACAGAATCTGATGTGAGAAACACTATTAATAAATTAAAAAAAAAAAAAAAATGTCAAATGATATTGATGGAATTCCAGACAAGGTAATAAAACATAATTCCGCCAGTATAGTTTTTCAGATAACTGACATTATTAATACTTCTTTCAGGACAGGGGTATATCCATCAAAACTAAAGTTATCCATAATAAAAAGCATTCTAAAACATGGATAGTACAGCTAACATAAATAATTATAGACCAATATCACTAATGACATGTTTTCGCAAAGTAATTGAATGAGTAATGCATGAAAAAACTGACTGATGCTCAAAATGCGTTTAGGGACAACAGTTCATCCGAAACCGCAGTTTTTCAATTCATGAAAAAAGGTCCTAATTGTCTGGCATGTGAGTGAATTAAGCTGTGGGATATTCTTAGATTTATCCAAAGTGTGTGTGTAGTTTAAGGTTTTCGGGCGCTAAACAGCGTGGTCATCAGCGCCCAAACGCATAGAAACAGCAACACATGCAGTGAAGGGACGAAGACAGACAGCGAACAAGGAGAACAGCTAAAAGACACAGACCTGATGCAGTTCCAAATCCTCACATACAGAGGCAAAACGAGAGGAGAAGAAACGCACTAAAAAAGGAAAGGAAACACAAGGAAAAGGGAACAGAAATCGAAGTGAAACAAGTAGGTAATCGTGACTGGCGGACTTCTTACCTAAAACCTGGGTGAGCCAGTCACCCAGCAGCACATTAAAATCCTCTCCGTAAAATCCGAGGCAACAAATTGGCAGGACACAAAACCGTAAGACCTTAACCACAGCCGTTGCGTCGTCTTGCAAAATAGAGGGCAATCCGGTGGCAAGGAAACCACCACCCTCTGGTCAGAGAATAAAAGACAGTCAAGTAAAATGTGGCGGACAGTGATCTGGACGCCACAAGAACTGCAGATTGGGGGGGTCCTCCCGCTGGAGTAAAAAACCATGCGTTAAGGGACTGTGCCCGATGCGGAGGCGAGTGAGGAGGAGAACCTCATCCCGCCTGCATGACTGGCAGGACGTACGCCATGGCCGCGTGGTGACCTTGACCAGACGCAGTTTATTGTCACCGATGCCAGCCACTCCTTTTCCCATTGATGCATAACACGAAAATTAAAAGGGAGGTAACAGAATGGAGGGGGACGGCACATTCAACAACGTGAGGGAGGGAACATGCATCTTTGGCAGCCACATCCGCCAGTTCGTTTCCCCTAATACCCGCGTGCCCCGGCACCCAGCAGAAAGAAACCTCCTTTCCCTGCCGTTGCAGGTGGAGTAGAGCATCATGGATGTTCTGGACGACCTTATCCGCTAGGTACAAGTGTTGCATGGTCTGAAGGGCACTCAGGGAGTCAGAACAGATGAGAAACTTAAGACTGGGAACACATCTCATCTGCTCCAATGCCCGCAAGATCGCAAACAATTCGGCATCAAAGATGGTAAACGCCGCAGGAAGCCGTAACTTGACGACTCGATCAGAGAAAACAACAGCACAACCAACAGAGTCCCCCTGTTTAGAGCCATCCGTAAATACTGGTACATGGTCAGGATGCTGGTGTAAAATATCAGAAAATAAGGAGGTAAAAACAAACGCAGGAGTGCAGCTCCTCCGGTACTCCGACAAGTCTAAAAGGACGCTTGTCCTCTGGAGCAACCAGGGAGGCAGGCGGATAAAACCTTGTCGTTGGGGGGCCACACACTCCACACCAAGGGACTCAAGCAAATGCTTGGCACGAATCCCAAATGGTCTCGTTGCCCTGGGACGACTGGAAAAGAGACGTTCCAAAGGCGGTCGGGCAACGGTAGGGTATGCAGGGGAGGTAGGACAGGCAAGGAATTGTCACACCCATCGCACCATGAGGAGTTTCCGCCGGATGGCGAGCGGTGGTTCCCCTGCCTCAGCACACAGGCTGGGGATGGGACTGGTACGGAAGGCACCAGTGGCCAGCCTGATACCCTCATGGTGTACTGCGTCAAGAATCTTCAGATACGAAGGCCTCGCTGACCCATACACGGTGCATCCATAGTCAAGACGCGATCGGACGAAAGCCCTATAAAACTGCAGCAGACGCGCCCGATCTGCTCCCCAGGACCGATGGCTCAGACACTTAAAAATATTCAGTGCCTTCAGGGCCCGCACCTTGAGGTCTTTAAGGTGCGGCAACCACAACAACTTGGAATCAAGTCAGGTGCAGGAACCTCACAGTGTCGCTAAAAGGAAGAATGGTGTCCCTCAGATGCAATTCAGGGAAGGGAAAACGACGTCGAGAACGATTAAAATGGACACACACACATTTGTCTGCAGAAAAGGTAAAACCCGTCTTCGCAGTCCATGCCTCTAATCGCTTTATTGTAAGCTGCAACTGCCGACTAACAGTGACAAGACCGGCAGAAGAACAGCAAAATCGTCCACAAACAAGGAGCACTGGGAAGGACTCCGGATAGTGGACATGATACTGTTAATGGCGACAGCAAAGAGTGTGACACTTAAAACGCTTCCCTGAGGAACACCATTCTCCTGCACGTACAAATCAGATAGCACATTACCAACCCGATATCGTAAGAGACGGTGGGAAAGAAAGGACCGAATGAAGATGGGGAGATGGCCACAAAGCATTTGGTCTCATCAGCCATGACTTAACTGCTTATGAACTAGATTCTTATGGGGTCTGGGGACTGGCCTTCAAATGGTTCAAGTCTTATACCTCTGACAGACGACAGAGTGAACAAATATACCATGAAGGTAAGGAATCGCTTCAAAATCAGCTATGGAATACCAC